>NC_136795.1:32691815-32711815 GCF_951216825.1 Electrona antarctica
AAGGCACATTTCTGGCAGCGAAGATGGGGATGGTCTGCATGCCAGTATCAGCACAGAGTTGATCCTCGGCTATAGTGTTAGGGATCTACTCTTGGAAACAAACAACTAACTCACTAACTAACTAACTCACTCTCTCACACGCAAGCACGCACGCACGCACGCACGCACGCAAGCAAGCAAGCACGCACGCACGCGCAAGCACGCGCGCACGCACGCACGCACGCACGCACGCACGCACGCACGCACGCAGCAGAATCATGCTCGCCTTCACACCTGCTAAAACGGCATTTGAAAGGCACTGCTCTTTATCTCCCTTCATTGAGACGCATTTGCCTGTGGCTTGTCCTCAGAGACCACTTTTCCCCACTCTGATGTGCGTGTGGGTGTGCACGCACGCACACGCATCCACGCACGCACGTTTTTGTGTGTGCGCATGTTTACTTTGATCTATGGTGTCTGTATCCATTACTTTGATTTGATATCACAGCTTCCATCTGCAGTTTGGGGCGATGTTACTCCCTTTCCCGTGAATATGCAGTGTAATTGATTTGGGTATGCAGAACAGTTTGGCTGGAAGCACGGTTGTGCAATTATGACTATAATGGTAATCCTATTTTTTATTTGTATTTTTGGCCAGATTTTGTGATCATGATAGTCTTTGAACACAGTTTGTTGATGTTTTTTGCACCTTCTATGAGCTTTTTAACTTTGAACAAAAGCAGATGCTAAACAAAAGAATAATAATAACTTCATACTGTCAATCAGTATTCTGTGATTATTAATTTTGGAAACTGGAATCACAGTCTTGCACATAATATATGTGCAATTGTAGACAAGGAGCAGTCAATACTTGTTTGGTTGTGTGCTTTGGATTGTGTTCATGAGTTGGTATTTTGCCACTGCACCTCCTTGCTTGTGACCATCTCATCTCTGTGTAATGAATGTCCTCCTACTGAGGTAATGGCATTTAAGAACCCTATATAGCATCCATATTCTTGCCATGCCATAAAAATGTATAACATTCTCCAAAATTAGGTATACATTTTGTGGGAATAGCCGATCTACGAGCTCAGCGTGGCATGTTGAGAGCTTGTCGATCGGCTAACAGATTTGTATGAGGTGGATGCTGTGACTGTCCGTGCGTATATGAATTAAAAAGTACCAGAAGGACTTCGGTGTGCTGGCTAAAATTACTTTCTTTCTTTCTTTCTTTAATTCTTTTTTTGGGGGGGGGGGCTTTTTGCCTTTATCGATAGATCACAGTAGGTTGACAGGAAACGAGGAGAGAGATGGGGGGGAAGACACGCAGCAAAGGTTGTCGGGATCGGGACTCGAACCTAAAGAGGTCCTTTGTCCACCAGTCGACCTTGAGGCTTAATCAGGAGTCGTAGTAGCCACAGGATAATTCTAAGCGGTGGATATTGCTCTTGTCTTCATGTCTTTATGTATGTAAATTGTCTTGTTCTTTGTGTTATGTCAAATGTGTGTACGTATATGTGTTCTGCATACTTGGCTGCTGTGTCGCAAGACAAATTTCAGTGTGAACTGACAATAAAGTACTATATCATATCATATCAACCTGCGACACGCTGTCAGGTTGGATTACCAGCCTATGTGTCCGGACCGCTAGGCCGGTCCGAGCCAGGCTACTACTTTGGCCGTGCACCCGGCAAACTGCATTATATACAGACTGAGAGTTTCCCCCTGGGGGCCGGACCCCGGTCAATGGAGTGTACAGGTTCATTAAGACAGGTAGGGAAGAAGCTAATGCAATCCGACCTCAGCAGTGATTACAGCTCTCCACAATTAGGCCTCAATATGCCACGCCAGTGATGAAAAGCAGTCCATTAAGAATTTGTGTAACTAATACAACATTTGCATTTTTTTAAGGCGCTTCCAATCAGGAAATCCATTGAGGGTAACTCTAGGGGAAACGCTTGACAGATGCGAGCTGATCTGACCACATAAACCTTTAAGTGTTCGCTTTCTGTTTTAACTGCTGTACACGATTGGGAGCTGGGTGGGGCACGTGGGTATCGACCAATCACACTGCAGCAATAAGTTTTGTAGTACACTGGTGATCAGGGCAAGGCATAGCAGAAGCACAGAAGGTTCAGCATGTGTTCTATACGTGTGTGTGTAGCACTTGAAGGTGAAACGACATATTTAGCAACATATTTAGTACATTTAGAATGGACTCTGAACGTGAGGAGAGTACTGTAAGACAAGAAGCCTGTCAGTGTGACAAAAGCTGGGTGCCGACAGGTCAAACTGTGTGATTCATGATGTTCGTGGCATGAACGCTGACATGTGCATAAGCAGTAAACACACTGTAGGTCACCTTCCAGATGATATGGCTGACCTGCACTAAAGGCCGTGTAGTCAATCTAAGGTTTGAACCAAAAGAAATTGCAATAGTAATCGTTCAAGGTTTTTTATGATCCTTAGGGTCATCCAAATAACATATTATTAAACAATTGTCAATTAAATAATTAGTGGATCGTGGTAAATGCAAGTTGGGGTACCATTATACAGTGTAAGGCACATTTTTTCACATTTTCATTATGCTGTAAGTAGCATGTGACGTGTCAAACTAGGGGGCTTTCATGATTCTGAACCCATTCCAAGCATTAGTTTTGCACAAAAAACACTCCTTGGGCTAAATTAGGCCATAGCTACTTGCCCAAATGTAATGTGATGACCTCATAACATTTGTGATGACGGCTTTGGCCGTTTTTTAGCCCAAGTACTGTTTTTCGTGCAAAACTAATGCTTGGAATGGATTCAGAATCATGAAACCCCCCTAGTTTGACAGGATTTACAGGTGTAAAGTAATGGGTGAAATAATCGTTTTCCTTGTGCGCTCTCCATCAATCTCCGTCCCTGTGTCCTGACATAAAACGTATGTATTGCAGCTTTAATGTGGTCTAAATAGAACAAAGTCAAAGCCACTCACTGGCTCACTCCAGTTGGAGAGAAACAAAGAGAAAAACTATAGACCAGCAGTTCCTATTCCTAGCCTCAGATGCCAGCCTACTCACTGTGGTATGCATATAATTCAAGGAATAACAATCATTGGCCCATTGTTGAAAGGCTGTGGGATGAGGTGTGTGTGTGTGTGTGTGTGTGTGTGTGTGTGTGTGTGTGTGTGTGTGTGTGTGTGTGTGTGTGCGTGTGTGCGTGTGTGCGTGCGTGCGTGCGTGCGTGCGTGCGTGCGTGCGTGCGTGCGTGCGTGCGTGCGTGCGTGCGTGCAATATACATAACATAACAATGTAATATACATAACATGTATTTTTGCACATACATTCATCAAAGTAATTCATATTATGCATTTTGGTGCTCAGTCGTGTCAAGTTGGAGGCAGCATTGGACCTGTGCCAAACTTCTATTCTGTTCTGTCAATCCAGAAGGCAATCTGCTCTCAGTCTCTCACTTCACCATCACTCGTGCTATCCAAGGCAGATTAGCTGTGTTTGTTTTTATGGCATAACACAGAGAGCAGGCCGTTTGACACACGAGCAGCGTGAGAAAACAACGTTGCTTTGTAAGTCACTGTGCTTGAGAGACGCTGATCCCAGCAGACAGCTATTGAAGTGCGTTAGATTAAGAAGTGTATTACTGCTCAGAGAAGAGGACAGTCGGTTGAGGCAGATCATTATCACTGGGCTTATTTAAATATATAGGGTACAAGCTTCTCATCAAAGTGCAAAATCCATAGCTGCTGCCTGAAAATCAATGTGCAATCAGCCTTGGGTTTGTCCCATTACTGGCCCAGTTCATTAAAAGGCATGAGTACACAGCGGCCTGCATATAAAGAGGCTCACATATCCAGTCAAACCATATATTGTGTATAGAGTAAGGTTATAACAAAGTAAGCTTTGATATTAAAGGCTTCCCTGTGTGGCTTTGCAGTACGTATGTGAGAAGTCTTTTGGTCCATTCAGTTTCTACAGGGCTAAATGGTGACTGAGTTTTCAGAAATAGTTTCAGAAACTATATATATATAATGCCATGTCTGAATCTGCCTGTTAAGAATACATTGATAACACCTTAAGCATGCTTTTCAAATTATTTTGTGCTGTGCTGACAAGGGTTTAATTTAGAAGAACATTTTCCAAACCCACAACCTGGAGCCTCCCCCACAATATGCCTCCCCCACAATAGCCCTATATGTTGTCAGTTTCTTTTACTTGAAATTCAACATGAGTCTCTGTTATGAATGTTAGAGAACCATGTCAGATGTCCGCCTTAGCTCGCAGATAGAGAGAATTTATGAGCTGTTGAAAGGATTGGGCAAAGTAGCCCGTGAAATAAACACCTCTGAGATAGCCTCGGCATAGTTTGGCCTCATCGGTGTCATGCCCTTCAGATTCCAATGGGTAAATCAGATCATAAACCATGTGAGTGTCCATAACAGTGTGCGTCTGTGGCCAGATGAGAGTGTATTGTGTATGTTGCACTTGTGGCCAGGATTTGGTTCGTCTGTGTCTAAGTATATCTAGAGTTGTGTGGAAGCTCTCCCACTGTCAGTGGCTTCTTCTTCTGGGCTGTTCCCTATTTGGGTTTGTGGTGAGTGGAGAGCAATGGCAGGCTGGGACTCTTCTGGGCCAACTTTAGCAGGCCTAGAACTTTATTGTGCACCGTCAGGGTCAACTGGATCACAGGGCGAGACAGCAAGGCTGCTACTAAACTCCAATTTGGGCATTTGAAACAATGTTTTTTTATATACTATATATATATAGTATATAAAATATACTATATACTATATATTTATTTCAGCTTTTTATTCAAGGCGCTTTACATTCACCCATTCATACACAGCTAGATGGCGGGGGAAACCATGCAAGGCACCACATCGGGAGCAATTAGGGGAGTCTTGCTCAAGGACGCTTCAACAATAACTCTGAGGGAGCCCGGGATCGAACTGGGAACCTTGCAGGTCTCCATCTGGTCGCTCTACCGATCACTCAGCCACTGCTGCCCCATACTGCATGTAGACTGACCACTCAGCCACTGCTGCCCCATACTGCATGTAGACTGACCACTCAGCCACTGCTGCCCCATACTGCATGTAGACTGTCAAATGTGACAGTGAGGAGTATGAAAGATTCTCTGACTAACATTTCAGTGAAAGAAGTGAAAGAAGCCTCTTGCTTCATTAATATGTGTGTCAACAGAATGTTAAAGAAGGGATTTCATTATCTCCTCAAGAGGAAGCCCTGCTGTAGACCTGATACAGGTGGATGTGCTGACGCTAACACACAGCCATTACTACCTCCATAATGAATGCTGCAATGTGCATTTATTGACTACATTGCTACAGGGCCCCAGGGTGAATGTAAACACATGCAAATGATTATCCTTATGTAAACAATGGGGCACACATCTAGCAGGCGTACATGCAGTTGTGAGAATGTACCAACAAGTGTGAAGGACCAAGGCAGGGGAGAGAGAGAGAGAGAGAGAGAGAGAGAGAGAGAGAGAGAGAGAGAGAGAGAGAGAGAGAGAGAGAGGATGTTGAATGCATGTCTAGGATGGTGAATGGAGTGTCATGGTGAGGATTCTACAGTCTTAGTCCTTTGATGCAGCAAGACCTTCATCCTATTTGCTTGTTGTCATCGGTTAATTTAGTACGACTCTGAAATTGCTGCACGAGTTCTCCGCAGTCAGTTACAGCAACGGTGCATCACCAAAACAGCATCGCACATTTTTGCATTTGTCCCTGACTCAACCCAAGTACTCTCTATACTTCTGTTGTTCTGGACAGACGGATGGATGCACACGCACATGCGCAAGCACGCAAGCATGCACGTGCGCGCGCGCGCACACACACACACACACACACACACACACACACACACACACACACACACACACACACACACACACACACACACACACACACACACACACACACACACACACACACACACACACACACAGTCACACACACGCATTGCAGCATGAGGGAAGGGCTGCCCTGTGCTCTGCAAAAGACCTCCTGCAAACAGAGATTAGAGAAAACACATAAATTGATGTGCCACTGCTTTTATATTTAGTTTCCAGCTTGGGCTAGAGGTGAGCCTGCAAAATCTGGATTTATTTTATTGCCTTTCAAGTCTGCAATATACCATGGCTGCCTGCATGCTTCTTTTGCTAATATGCTCAGAGTAACCCTCCTTACAAGGATGTCCATGTTAAATGGTGCATTTATAGTGCCTTTATAAAAGCCCCTACATAGATTGTGCACTACATTCACCCATTCACACACACAACACACACCGAAGGTGGAGGAAACCATGCAAGGCACCAACCTGCACATCAGGAGCAATTAGGGGTTCAGTGTCTTGCTCAAGGACACTTCGACACTAACTCTGGGGGAGCCCGGGATCGACGTGGCCGCTCTACCACATGCCGCCTGTATTTGCGAATTTACAAACTCAACACTGGTGCACCAGCACCAAGCACAAAGACACAGGGATTCATAGACCTCAGACTGCCATAATGGCAGCATAATGGCATTACTGCAGTGATGACAGTAATGACACTTTGATGATGGCAATTATACAGTACAAGGGCCTTTGTGCTCCTGTCAGCAATCTCTCCGACTCGCTCTCGCTTGCGCTCTCTCTCTCTCTCTCTCTCTCTCTCTCTCTCTCTCTCTCTCCCCCCTCCCTCCCTCCCCCCCCCCTCTCTCTCTCCCTCCCTCCCTCCCTCCCCCCCCCTCTCTCTCTCCCTCCCTCCCTCCCTCCCTCCCTCTCTCTCTCTCTCTGTCACTGTTTGTTGGTCTCTTGTCTGATTTGCCCAGCTGCCATTGCCCAGCCTCAGACACAATTTCTGAGGCACTGTGTGGCATATTATGTGAACATTAGTGTGTTTTTAGGCCTCTGTGATGCTTGCTAGTTTGACTGCATTCTATTTATTTTTCTGTGATGCTCGTTCATGTGCATCAGGAATGTCCCCGAGTGCTTTTGAGCAGAGCAGCGTTTATTTGGTCAGGGATTTGTGTCTGTTTGTGCATATTTCCTAAATTGCTAACTCCTTGTTTGCTGAAACTGAGTTCAAATGGAATGTGTGTGTGTGTGTGTGTGTGTGTGTGTGTGTGTGTGTGTGTGTGTGTGTGTGTGTGTGTGTGTGTGTGTGTGTGTGTATGTGTGCGCGTGCGTGTGCGTGTGCGTGTGCGCGTGCGCGTGCGCGTGCGCGTGCGTGTGCGCTCTCACCAACCAACTCACGTTTGGTTTGTGTCTCCCTGTCATTGAGGTGATTTAAAGGCTGCTGGGATGCCTGCAGGGTTTGCACGGGTGTATTTGGAGGCCTGTTTCTACTCATTCCTACTGTAGAAGTACCCGAGGTGTCCTTACATAGTGTTTCTACTCATGCCTACTGTAGAAGTACCCGAGGTGTCCTTACATAGTGTTTCTACTCATGCCTACTGTAGAAGTACCCGAGGTGTCCTTACATCTAGTGTTTCTACTCATTCCTACTGTAGAAGTACCCGAGGTGTCCTTACATCTAGTGTTTCTACTCATTCCTACTGTAGAAGTACCCGAGGTGTCCTTACATAGTGTTTCTACTCATGCCTACTGTAGAAGTACCCGAGGTGTCCTTACATCTAGTGTTTCTACTCATTCCTACTGTAGAAGTACCCAAGGTGTCCTTACATCTAGTGTTTCTACTCATTCCTACTGTAGAAGTACCCGAGGTGTCCTTACATCTAGTGTTTCTACTCATTCCTACTGTAGAAGTACCCGAGGTGTCCTTACATCTAGTGTTTCTACTCATTCCTACTGTAGAAGTACCCGAGGTGTCCTTACATCTAGTGTTTCTACTCATTCCTACTGTAGAAGTACCCGAGGTGTCCTTACATCTAGTGTTTCTACTCATGCCTACTGTAGAAGTACCCGAGGTGTCCTTACATCTAGTGTTTCTACTCATTCCTACTGTAGAAGTACCCGAGGTGTCCTTACATCTAGTGTTTCTACTCATGCCTACTGTAGAAGTACCCGAGGTGGCCTTACATCATGCCTACTGTAGAAGTACCCGAGGTGTCCTTACATCATGCCTACTGTAGAATAACCGAGGTGTCCTTACATCCAGTGTTTCTACTCATTCCTACTGTAGAAGTACCCGAGGTGGCCTTACATCATGCCTACTGTAGAAGTACCCGAGGTGTCCTTACATCATTCCTACTGTAGAAGTACCCGAGGTGTCCTTACATAGTGTTTCTACTCATTCCTACTGTAGAAGTACCCGAGGTGTCCTTACATCTAGTGTTTCTACTCATGCCTACTGTAGAAGTACCCGAGGTGTCCTTACATCATGCCTACTGTAGAAGTACCCGAGGTGTCCTTACATCATGCCTACTGTAGAAGTACCCGAGGTGTCCTTACATCATGCCTACTGTAGAAGTACCCGAGGTGTCCTTACATAGTGTTTCTACTCATTCCTACTGTAGAAGTACCCGAGGTGTCCTTACATCTAGTGTTTCTACTCATGCCTACTGTAGAAGTACCCGAGGTGTCCTTACATCATGCCTACTGTAGAAGTACCCGAGGTGTCCTTACATCATGCCTACTGTAGAAGTACCCGAGGTGTCCTTACATCATGCCTACTGTAGAAGTACCCGAGGTGTCCTTACATCATGCCTACTGTAGAAGTACCCGAGGTGTCCTTACATCATGCCTACTGTAGAAGTACCCGAGGTGTCCTTACATCCAGTGTTTCTACTCATTCCTACTGTAGAAGTACCCGAGGTGTCCTTACATCATGCCTACTGTAGAAGTACCCGAGGTGGCCTTACATCATGCCTACTGTAGAAGTACCCGAGGTGTCCTTACATCATGCCTACTGTAGAAGTACCCGAGGTGTCCTTACATCATGCCTACTGTAGAAGTACCCGAGGTGTCCTTACATCCAGTGCCACCAGAAGAGGGAGCTGAGCCTCTCTGGTTCTTTTATTACTTTTCCTTTTATTTAGGAGGTGTAGGGGGGGGGGCAGAGCAGGGTGGAACTCTGTCGGGTTGCGATAGTATTTCAGGCTCAGCGAGCCAGGCTCGTAAATAGCGGTTTCATTGCTACGCTGCTATGCTGGCTGAGCCTCAGTCTTTCAGCGGTAGATCACAGCAGTGATTGATGGTTACTGTGTGTGCCCAGCAAAGATGGAGGGGGTCTATGGGGGTCGGTGGGGTTAGGGCCATGTCAGAATGTGGAAACGGAGGATCTAGGAAGGCTAGAAGAGGTTTCCACTGCCCCCCCCCCCCCCCCCCAGTTTTACCCCCACTATCCTCCTGACTGTCTCTTTCTTGTCCATAGCTTCAGCCCAGCAGGAGTCACACAGCCAGTGCACGCATGCATGCACACACGCACACCCACACGCCCACGCATGCACATTATGCCATTTTATTAACACAAACATACATGAAAGTATTATCCAGGTTTTCAGCTGGCTCAGGGAAGAGGACGACCCTGCCATGCATAGTCCACTAGTGAATGTACTGTATCTGTCTGTGGGCAGGCATATACTGTGCCTGTGAGTGCGTGAGTGTGTGCGGTTGTATGAGTAGAGGATTAGAGGTATAGGTACTTTTGTTACGCTGTAATACTTGACTCACTGTTGTCTTTTAGCATCAGTGTAATTTGTAATGTATTTTTGAAATGTAATGTACTATTTTGTAATGTAATATAATGTATTCTGTAATGTTTTATTTATTTCTGGACTCTTGGAAGATTAGCCGAAAGGCTAAAAGAGATCCAAATCAAAATCCATCTCTCTCTCTCTCTCTCTCTCTCTCTCTCTTTCTCACACACACACACACACACACACACACACACACACACACACACACACACACACACACACACACACACACACACACACACACACACACACACACACACACACACACACACACACACACACACACCTTTGTTCCTGCTGGGACTCACCATCCAGCAGGTGATTTCACGGATGCAGATTGTCTAATGGCTGGCCTGTCTCTTGAGATGTCAGATGGGCTCTATGCTCTGCTGAGTGGCCTTCAAGGTCATGATGATATGCAGAAAGGAACGTTTTTCAGGACATTCTATAGCTCTTCAGTATGGAGTTTTGTTTATGGAATCATGCTACGTTATGAAGAGGCTATAGCAGAGCTGTGGTTAGGTGGGGTTCAGTGGTCGAGGGCCAGAAAGCAGCGATGCTCACAAGCTTCTGAGGAAACGTCTGATGGAGTCTTTGAGTGCTCCCAGACTAACCATGTGAATAGCTGCTTTCATAGAAGCGGCTTGTGTGTGTGTGTGTGTGTGTGTGTGTGTGTGTGTGTGTGTGTGTGCACTTGTGCACTTGTGCACTTGTGTGCACGTGTGAGAGAGAGGAGAGAGAGGGAAAAGTCTTAATGTGGGTGTGGTGGTGTGGGTGATTGAGTAAGAGCGTGTAGGCGTCACAGAGGTTTTCTGTGGTACGTGTGTACATTGATCCATGTGTGACTGGGCGGTGTGTGTGTGTGTGTGTGTGTGTGTGTGTGTGTGTGTGTGTGTGTGTGTGTGTGTGTGTGTGTGTGTGTGTGTGTGTGTGTGTGTGTGTGTGTGTGTGTGTGTGTGTGTGTGTGTGTGTGTGTGTGTGTGTGACTGGGCGGTGTGTGTGTGTGTGTGTGTGTGTGTGTGTGTGTGTGTGTGTGTGTGTGTGTGTGTGTGTGTGTGTGTGTGTGTGTGTGTGTGTGTGTGACTGGGCGGTTTGTGTGTTTACATAAATAACTCTAGGCGGATGTGAGGAGGCAGAAGCTGGAAGTGTTTCAGGAGTCTTAATCCCTGACAGAGCTACAGTTATTTTTTAGAGCAGTCAAGGACCCCCAAAACTATATGTATTAATTTTGTCTGCGGACCCCCATCTCAAAATATGTTTGAGACGGACCCCCAAGGACCGCTGGGGGTCCCCGGACCCCACTTTGAGAGACTGGCCAGGCACAGACAGTCCTGTGGGGGTGTGGTGGTCTGCATGGAGGAGGAAGTTCAGATTCTTTTTTACTTTATGTAAAATTACTAATTAGTAATGCTTTATCACTTTAACATTGCAGCTAGTAAAGGTATAGGGATGATTTGTATTACTTTATCTGCTATCGCTTTGCTGCTTAGGAACCGAGGTATAGGGCTGTCACTATTACAAATTTAAGTTGTCAAATTGTCACACAAACAATTGCCAATAACGATTTAATTGTGTTTTCTTTTTTGCATTGAACATTGGAACGATACAATTTGTATTTCAGTTTCAGTTTGCCTTTTAGGCTTCGTCACAAATTGCACAGGGCAGATGTGACAAATCATTTTTTATATATTTTTCTTTACAAAAATGTAGCTTTCACATGCACACGTGAACACAAAGTGACGTGTTGTAAGCTTGGAGATCTGCTATTTCTGCTATTTTTAAAAAAAATGTATGGATTTTTAACACGGAAACTACTGACGATTATGCGAAAATAATTGATTATCTCAAATAATAGCGATTAGGCAATATGTAATACTTGTGACAGGCCTATAGTGAGGGATCCTGAGCCATGTGGCCCATATAGGTCCTCCTCTGTGACAGGCCTATAGCGAGGGATCCTGAGCCATGTGGCCCATATAGGTCCTCCTCTGTGACAGGCCTATAGCGAGGGATCCTGAGCCATGTGGCCCATAGGTCCTCCTCTGTGACAGGCCTAGCGAGGGATCCTGAGCCATGTGGCCCATACAGTAGGTCCTCCTCTGCTGTTTCCTTAGTGTGCCAGGCCTATACCGAGGGATCCTGAGCCATGTGGCCCATAGGTCCTCCTCTGCTGTTTCCTTAGTGTGCCAGGCCTATACCGAGGGATCCTGAGCCATGTGGCCCATAGGTCCTCCTCTGCTGTTTCCTTAGTGTGCCAGGCCTATACCGAGGGATCCTGAGCCATGTGGCCCATAGGTCCTCCTCTGCTGTTTCCTTAGTGTGCCAGGCCTATACCGAGGGATCCTGAGCCATGTGGCCCATAGGTCCTCCTCTGCTGTTTCCTTAGTGTGACAGGCCTATAGCGAGGGATCCTGAGCCATGTGGCCCATAGGTCCTCCTCTGCTGTTTCCTCAGTGTGAGGCAGCTTTACACTGTACTGTACATACAGTATGTCCAGTACTTGGACATGACATGACGCTGGTATGTCACAGGGACTTACCCCCCAATCCCACTGCTTGGTGCCAAGAAGGAAGCCATTGAATACCATTTTATATTCTTATCACTCGGCCAGGGATTCAACCCCTTATCTCCCAATCTCAGGGTGGACAGTAAATCGCCACTGAGCCTGTGATTTAACCTATAATAATAATAATAATAATAATAATAATAATAAATGCAATAATAATAATAATAATAATAATAATAATATTTATAATAATATATGTAATAATAATAATACATCATAAGCTGTCAAATAATTGTATTGAAGTAAAAAGAAAATGCAACATTTACAGTACCTGTGAGATGTATAGCGTAGCAGAAGTATAAAGTAGGCTATATTAAAAATATGTAAATATAGGCTATACTCAAGTAAAGTGAAATTACCTCAGATTATACAGTACATGTATTCATAAATGAATAGGTAATGAGCAGAGGGGGGGTCCACTTGCAGTATGCTCACGGCACACCAGGATAGCCTCCGGCCCACAGGTTGAGATCACTGGGTTAACCCATTTTGGGCGGGAATCCCTTTTGGTGTAAGCATTATGTTATGCTTTAGCTATTGAAAAATCACACCCGTGTGAACTGAGTGGTGCAAGGTCTTATATAGTTTTTTTTAGATCACTCTGACGTGATTTCGGTGATGTCAGATGTCTAACCATAGCAACCATGCTCACCCGTACAGGCACAAACACACACGGGTACTAACAAAGCCAGTTGTAGGAGTGGTTTGCACCACTCAAAAATAGCAGATCTAAGCTCATACGAGCTTGTAGGTCTGCTATTTTTGAAAAATTGAAGAACGAAACATAGCTTTTTCAGAAAACTGTCAGGATTTAGAAGACATTTATAGAATCGTTCCCAGGTCAAAATGGGTTAACATCATCATTGCTCATGAAATCTTTATACAGAACAGTCTCCTCCATACGGACTCTACCTCCTGGGGATTAGCAGAACAGTCTCCTCCATACGGACTCTACCTCCTGGGTCTTTATACAGAACAGTCTCCTCCATACGGACTCTACCTCCTGGGGATTAGCAGCAGTTATAAGAGTGTCTGTCTGGCCACGGCGAGCGTTTCACCTTTATTGGCACACAGAAGTCCCTTCTCTTGCTGCTCCTTGTGCTTTATATTTTACTGTCGCTCTATGAAACATCCTCAAAGATCAATAGTCTGTATAGGCTTGTCCTCTGAAAACACTGCAGGACAAACCAATTGCTGATTGGATTTTTTTTAAATAATGATTTCAATGATTTCCCATGCATAAGTATCAATAAACAGGTGCCATATATACCAATTCTTACATTATTAAACAAACATTCATATTGTCAAATATTCTACACAGATATCATTATTTCATTGTGCAGTATCTCCTATTGATTTGTGTACCTTCCGGTTTCATTTGAATGCCTCAATTCCTCGCAAGATTCCTATCCGTATAAGAGTCTTCTATAAGCTTGTGGTTTGTTTTGATTTCATAAAATATATTTTCTGATATTACAAACTAAAAGGCAGTTGTCCAATCTAAGTCACTGCACTTTCTTCCCAGTCCCACTTTTTATTTAATGCAGTTCTTTGCTGCCAATTACAATGTAGGATACATAATGTATGCCTCCTACATACACAGTGCATGCATTGTCATTTATTACATTATACATTTCCATTACCCTTCCTAGTTGCTTTTCCTGTTATTATATTTCATTATGGATACATTTCTCGACTGAAGCCACTCAGAGCATTGTTTTGCAGGGATATACACACAGAAAGGTAGCATGTCGGTTGATGATACTGGACTGCTCTTCAGAAACAGGCATTGCAGCTCTATGTCTCCCCCAAGTGGTTCTTTAATGTCCCCCAAAAGCACCACTGTTACACACTGTACTGTACTGTACTGTACTGTACTGTACTGTACTGTACTGTACTGTACTGTACTGTACTGTACTGTACTGTACTGTACTGTACTGTACTGTAACCAGCTCAGTGGCCTTGTGGTTGGAGTGTCCGCCCTGAGACTGGGAGGTCGGGCTTCGAACCCCGGCCGGGTCATACCAAAGACTTTAAGAATGGGACCCAATGACTTCCTGCTTGGCACTCAGCATCAAGGGTTGGATTGGAGGATCAACAACAAATGATTCCTGAGCGCGGCACGGCTGCGGCTCACCACTCCAACAGATGGGTCAAATGCGGAGAACAAATATTGCATACAGCAATGTATGTGACAAATACTTTAACCTATAATGTGTTTGTGGAGGTGCCAACAGGCTGACAGACTTACATCGGACAGGAACGGGGTCACATTACGCACGCTCCTCCACAAAGCCGTGCAAATCAGGGATATCTTAATATACAGTATCAGGTGTATATGCTCCATGGAGCGATCAGGTTTTAACAGGGTGGATTGTGAGCAGGCCATGCTACGCCAGGCACGGAGACAGACCGCCATGGTTCCTTTGTTCCCCTCAGCGGGCAGAGCATGCAGCCTATCTCTGTGATACACTGTAGGCTATGGCATAATGCTAACATCAGGGTGCTGTGACCGACATGGCATTGAACATCTGACGTCCTCTGATCCTCGCTCTGTGGACGAGGTCTGATGAGGATAGATAAATAAATGCCTTGGCAGTTGGCACGACACCAGGACTCTGTGGACACAACTGAGACCTGAGCTGCAAACCTATAACTGAGTTATATTAGAGAGCAGTGGATCTCTTCTCAACCTGTGGGTCGGGACCCCCAGGGGGTCGGGACCCCCAGGGGGTCTCTCCACACCATTTGGGGGCTCCACAGATGACAGTAAAGTGACAATTCAACGATTTTTAACAGGCATATACCTAAAAATCAAAGCAAAGAAAAGGATAATAGTCCTCTACTCCTACAATTCCAAGTGCTTGTCAGGATGGGGGGTCCCCAGTTCAGATATGATTTTGGGGGTGTGCCCAATTCAGATATGATTAGTTTGAGGGGTCTTCAGTTCAGATATGATTAGTTTGAGGGATTGCGGCCTGAAAAGGTTGAGAACCACTGTTATAGATTATTCTATATACGACTCTGTCTGCACTCTTTCCATTTGTTCCATATTTCCTTCCAGTTTGTCCTGTTGGTATATTGTCTCCGTCTGTCCACCTACCCCTCTCTCTCTGTCTGTCCACCTACCTCTCTCTCTCTCTGTCTGTCCACCTACCCCTCTCTCTCTCTGTCTGTCCACCTACCCCTCTCTCTCTCTGTCTGTCCACCTACCCCTCTCTCTCTCTGTCTATCCACCTACCTCTCTCTCTCTGTCTGTCTGTCTGTCTGTCTGTCCACCTACCTCTCTCTCTCTCTGTCTGTCCACCTACCCCTCTCTCTCTGTCTGTCCACCTACCCCTCTCTCTCTCTGTCTGTCCACCTACCTCTCTCTCTCTCTGTCTGTCCACCTACCCCTCTCTCTCTGTCTGTCCACCTACCCCTCTCTCTCTGTCTGTCCACCTACCCCACTCTCTCTGTCTGTCCACCTACCCCACTCTCTCTGTCTGTCCACCTACCCCTCTCTCTCTGTCTGTCTGTCTGTCTGTCTGTCTGTCTGTCTGTCTGTCTGTCTGTCTGTCTGTCTGTCTGTCCACCTACCTCTCTCTCTCTCTGTCTGTCTGTCCACCTACCTCTCTCTCTGTCTGTCTGTCTGTCTGTCTGTCCACCTACCTCTCTCTCTGTCTGTCTGTCTGTCTGTCTGTCCACCTACCTCTCTCTCTCTCTGTCTGTCTGTCCACCTACCTCTCTCTCTCTGTCTGTCCACCTACCCCTCTCTCTCTGTCTGTCCACCTACCCCACTCTCTCTGTCTGTCCACCTACCCCTCTCTCTCTCTGTCTATCCACCTACCTCTCTCTCTCTGTCTGTCTGTCCACCTACCTCTCTCTCTCTCTGTCTGTCCACCTACCCCTCTCTCTCTCTGTCTGTCCACCTACCTCTCTCTCTCTGTCTGTCCACCTACCTCTCTCTCTCTGTCTGTCCACCTACCTCTCTCTCTCTGTCTGTCCACCTACCCCTCTCTCTCTCCGTCATTCTGACTCTGCAACCGTCTTTATTTTGTCCCATATAGGTATGAAGCGTCCGTTTAGTTCCTCGGCTCTGACGAACTCCGAGACGGACCGGAGGGGTTTTGGAGACAGTTTGGGGGTCCAGATGGACGTGGAGCCTTACTCCGACCCCCAGGATGAGGCTGCGGTGCTCGCCGAGCAGCCGGCAGGAGGTGCCCTGTCTTCTGACCTCCACAGGCCCAAGAGAGAGAGGAAGCAGCGGAGCTACACGGTGTGCGACGTGTGTAACATCCAGCTCAACTCGGCTGCCCAGGCCCAGATCCACTACAGCGGCAAGTCCCACCAGAAGAGACTGAAACAGATCAGCAATGGCAAGGTCCCCAGCAGCACAGGTAGGCCCGCTGGACTGAGTGATCAGTCCCTTATTAGCTTCTTATCCTGACCACGTTCCCAGCCTTTTCTTAGTATTTTACTGTGTGCTAAATCTTCGATCGGTATAGAATCTACTCTATATTTGTCGCAAGAGGGTGAAGTGAATGTCAAATATATATTATTATTATTATTATTATTATTTTCCTAATGAAGTAAAAGTGCACAGATAAAAAACAAATCCAACACCAACTGATGATGTTGATTGGACTCCTTTAGAATCAGTGAAAGGTTATTCCCCCAAACAATACTTTATTGTTATTGTAAAATTAGCTTTCAATACAAAACCGATAACATTATTAGTTGGGTACTGGGTGCAGACATGTACTCAGTACTCTACTCTATCTACTGTAGCATATTGATGGTGGCCTGCTTATCGAGAGCAGAAACATACATGAGACGACGGAGGACAGACGCGCGCTGCACACTTTCATCAGCCTCCCCGGTTCAGTTCCATCTCCTCTGCTTTGTTTTCAGTAGAAGATAAAACAAATTGGATTCCATTCGCCAGAATATGTCCAGACAGAGCCTGAGGGTGTGATTGCACACACACACACACACACACACACACACACACACACGCACGCGCGCACGCACGCACGCACGCACGCACGCACGCACGCACGCACGCACACACGCACGCACGCACGCACGCACGCACGCACGCACGCACGCACGCACGCACGCACGCACGCACGCACGCACGCACGCACAGTTGAGTGAAGTCAGTAATTGAGTGGCTAATGAAGTAGTGGTGGTGTTTGATGGCGGTGTTCCTGCTGGCTAGAGAGAGTGGTGTGACTGTTGCAAAGTTGCACATTTTTCTCTTTCCAGGCTCTTTGTTCTCTGAGAGTTGTAGGATTTCATGCTATGGAATTTCAGCAAAATCACTGCTTTGCGCTGTTGCCATATAGCTTTGACTTATCACATGGGGGAATGGCCATTTTACGTAGGTTATTTGTGATTCCTATAACCTTTGCATGAAATAAACTATAGCACAGTTCATTTTAGGATATTTTAGTTTCAGTAGACTGTGTATCATTTGTTTTGTTCCACTTTAGCTTTGCTCATGCCAATAAATAAGCTCCTTTGAATTGAACTGAATTGAGTCACTAGTACAGTTAGTCACTAGTACAGTTAGTCACTAGTACAGTTAGTCACTAGTACAGTTAGATGTTCCAAGTGCTCAGCCTCCCGCTTTCTCCTTCAACCCACGTACTGAATGTACACACACACACACACACACACACACACACACACACACACACACACACACACACACACACACACACACACACACACACACACACGCACACGCACGCATTGACAATATTTCTCTCTCTCAAACATGCACAAATCCCCCCTCTTCTGTGTGAAAGAATAAAGCGTGGCCCACTTCAGGTGCAGGCCATGGTACAAATAGAACGTAATTACATAGCAACGGGTCATGCTCCCTGGTAACGACGCTGGCTAGGGCAACAGCTTTGCTGGTCCTCATTGGCTGACTGTTGGTATAGGGCAGATCTTTGCTGGTCCTCATTGGCTGACTGTTGGTATAGGACATATCGTGGTGGTCCTCATTGGCTGACTGTTGGTATAGGACAGATCGTGATGGTCCTCATTGGCTGACTGTTGGTATAGGACAGATCTTTGCTGGTCCTCATTGGCTGACTATTGGTATAGGACATATCGTGGTGGTCCTCATTGGCTGACTGTTGGTATAGGACAGACCGTGGTGGTCCTCATTGGCTGACTGTTGGTATAGGACAGATCTTTGCATGGTCCTCATTGGCTGACTGTTGGTATAGGACAGATTGTGGTGGTCCTCATTGGCTGACTGTTGGTATAGGACAGATCGTGGTGGTCCTCATTGGCTGACTGTTGGTATAGGACAGACCGTGGTGGTCCTCATTGGCTGACTGTTGGTATAGGACAGATCTTTGCATGGTCCTCATTGGCTGACTGTTGGTATAGGACAGATCGTGGTGGTCCTCATTGGCTGACTGTTGGTATAGGACAGATCTTTGCTGGTCCTCATTGGCTGA
Organism: Electrona antarctica; assembly: GCF_951216825.1. NCBI lineage: Eukaryota > Metazoa > Chordata > Actinopteri > Myctophiformes > Myctophidae > Electrona > Electrona antarctica. The sequence continues at coordinate 32,710,480 of NC_136795.1, forward strand.
CTGTTGGTATAGGACATATCGTGGTGGTCCTCATTGGCTGACTGTTGGTATAGGACAGATCGTGGTGGTCCTCATTGGCTGACTGTTGGTATAGGACAGATCGTGGTGGTGATGGCATGTTGTTTCCCTCTTCTCGTTCAGCACTGCGGGAACCTAATCATCCAATCACAGTCCATGCATCTGGCCCCGCAGGATAACAGAAAGTACGCAATCAACAGGCTATAGATAATTGTGAGGCTCGAGTAGCGATCCCACTATTGTCATCGTAATTATTTCCGGTGGCCGTTTGCCCTCTGGGCTGTGATGTCATGTGGGTCAACCAATAGGAAGACAGTGGGAGGGAGGGGCACTGTGACGTCATGTGGGTCAACCAATAGGAGGACAGAGGGAGGGAGGGTGGCTGTGACGTCATGTGGGTCAACCAATAGGAAGACAGAGGGAGGGAGGGTGGCTGTGACTTCATGTGGGTCAACCAATAGGAAGACAGAGGGAGGGAGGGGCGCTGTGACGTCATGTGGGTCAACCAATAGGAAGACAGAGGGAGCTGTGACGTCATGTGGGTCAACCAATAGGAAGACAGAGGGAGGGAGGAGGGGGGCTGTGATGTCATGTGGGTCAACCAATATGAGGACAGAGGGAGGGAGGGGGGCTGTGATGTCATGTGGGTCAACCAATAGCAGGACAGAGGGAGGGAGGGGGGCTGTGATGTCATGTGGGTCAACCAATATGAGGACAGAGGGAGGGAGGGGGGCTGTGATGTCATGTGGGTCAACCAATAGCAGGACAGAGGGAGAGAGGGGGGCTGTGATGTCATGTGGGTCAACCAATAGGAGGACAGAGGGAGGGAGGGGGGCGGTGATGTCATGTGGGTCAACCAATAGGAGGACAGAGGGAGGGAGGGGGCTGCGATGTCATGTGGGTCAACCAATAGGAGGACAGAGGGAGGGAGGGGGGCTGTGCCCATGCTGTTTCTTCAGGAACAGTATTGTCTATAGTTGTCGTTGATGTGCGTTAGGGCTGCACGATATGGACAAAATGTACTATCTCTGTATTTATGCCAAATATTGTGATATCGATACGATATAACCATTAAAATGTCATATTCTATATTTTAGGTGTTGCAACATTGAAAACTAAACATTATTAAAAAAAAGTGTGTTATTGAGTTCACTAACGCACTGGACCAGGTCTAATAACAATGCAACGGAGCGGTGGTTTATTTTCCGAGGAACACATGCTAAATCAGAGGGATGTTGTGGCTGGACGATATATCGATATATTATTATCGTATCCTTTTTTGCGATACTGATATTGCGCATTGCGCTGTGCAGCGGCG
>NC_136795.1:32716815-32719315 GCF_951216825.1 Electrona antarctica
ACCCACACAGATATACTGTATAGGAAATCAATCAAAGTTTACCACACTTGGTTTCTCCATCCATCTGTGGAACTGTATGATCAGGAGAGAACATGATACCAACTGATAACAACTCCTCCCTATAGCTTACCTGATACCAATCAAGTCTGATAACAATTCCTCCTATATGTCCTTCAACCAGTGAATAATATATACCTCGCCAAAGCTGTCATTGTGCTTTGTATTTCACACACACAAGCTCCAGCTTGCTAACCTTTGTTTCTCAAACAACTACTCACCATGGAACTGAGCCAGAGTTCTGCACCGGTGCTCCTTCCAAGAAGAATTGATCTCACTTCATCCATGTTTAGACTACTCCCAATCAACAATCAGCCTGGTGGGGCGCCAGCTGAGAGGCAAGCCTTGCCTCCTAATGCATGTATTTCTATTGAAGCTGTAGATCTCTCCACAATTACAATATAACATAAATGATACGTATATAGCTTGCAGAGTTAGTTCAGTCAGGTACAGTATACAGGGTTACGCTGCATTACTAGGGTATTCAGTGTTATGCAAGACCCTGTGGCAATCAGATGACCAATGGGTGGGGTATTTAAGTCTGGCATTCTTCCTGCGTTCCTTCCTCTGCATATGCGTTCCTGGTTGTTGTTATACGCCACCAGCCACCCCAGCACCACCGGTGGGCTCTGCTATTAGTTCTGTTCCCCATGTGGGATTGTTATTGCATATATATATATAAATATCTCTCCCTGCTCGTAATGTTTAATGACGGTTGTTTAATTGTGCCGAGCAGGGAGAAAACATGTAGCAGAGCCCAACACCAAGATAAAATATTATATCCACACTGCATGCCCCACTACAGTGTCCATCAAACAAAACCACTTGAAAAGACAAGTGCACACGCACGCACGCACGCACGCACGCACGACACTGAACCCCTAATTGCTCCTGATGTGCTGGTTGGGGCCTTGCATGGTTTCTTCCGCCATCGGTGTATGAATGTGTGTGTGAATGGGTGAATTGATGCACAATCTATATGTAAAGCGCCTTGGATAAAGGCGCTATATAAATGCACCATTTACCATTTACCAAACACACACACACACACACACACACACACACACACACACACACACACACACACACACACACACACACACACACACACACTTGAAAGAAATATCAGCATGTGCTTGACTGAGCTCAGAACCTAGTCAATACAATCACTGGAAACGTTTATCGTGTCACCTCAATTAAAGTTAACCAATGATGTGCTAGTTAGGTTGCAATCATTTTTGCTGCACACATTATCGTAGTGAAGCGATACAATTCGAGTATATCCAATGATTAAGTTGAATATAATAATTCATCCTGTCACAGACTCACGGAGACATGCTGTCACTCATAACCACGGACACACCCCATTTACTGCATTTAGTGTCGTGTATAGTGTCCATGCAGCTGGTGGGACTTTGGCGTATTGCTACTACAATATTTGCTACTGATAATGTTTCTATTCCTGCTAATACTGCTGCTGCTACAACTACAGTACTAGGCTACTATAGCTGTTACTACAGTACAACTACTGCTTGCATCAAACCTTGAATGTCCAAAACGGTTCCTTTTTAATTATTATTTAAAAAACATTCATTCATGAAACAAACAAAAAACTAACAACTTAAAATGTTAAAATATGGAGGTTACCATATGGTGGTGGAATATGGTGGTTTCTGCCTGACAGCAACCAAATCTAAATTACCAACTTGAATCTACATTTTGTTTTTACTAAATTGGGACTTGAAGGGGAGAAAATGTTTTTCTTTTGTCTTGAAGGGGCATGTTTTTTTCATTATGTCTGCCCACGATCTCTGTGATTCATACAGTAGGCTATACGTTTGTTTACCTCAGTCACTGATACTAAAATCTGATATTTTATTTTTATTTTTTTCTATGAACCTGTGACTTGACACCCATACTGTTATAAAACGAAAATACAAAAAAGATTTTGAAAAGAAAAAGTATTCTCTTTACTAGTAAAATTAATTAGCTGGTCCACCCAGAATGCTCACTGGCTGTCCCTTTATACCAAGAATACTCACTATACTGTATGTCATTTCCTCAAAACACTCAAGTCAAAACTGATCCATGGCTGATTGGCTGTGCATGATTATTTGGCCTCTGTCCATCTTTGCACCCCCAGCCCCTCTCTCTCTTGTCCTGTCTCACTCTCCCCGCTGTGCTTTGCCTCGGGGTGTGTAGTGTAACCCCTCCGTGCGGAGGGTGGGTCATTCTCTGGGAAAAGGTCAGCACAGCGTTCCGGGTCGGCACACACCGTCCAGTGGAGCGAGAAACACGAGGAGCAGTCCTTTAGGGAGAGCAGCACAACATCTCTCTGCAGGGCCCAGCCCGCATCTGTGTTTACCTGCAGACAAACAAAACTCACTATCATTCATCTCTTATCTGGCCTGTCAGAACCACAGGCCCACAGCAGCAGTGCTGT
>NC_136795.1:32721815-32759315 GCF_951216825.1 Electrona antarctica
TAGCAGATAACAGCCACACACACACACACACACACACACACACACACACACACACACACACACACACACACACACACACACACACACACACACACACACACACACTACAGCAGATAACAGGCAACAACAACACTAAAATAGACCTCTCACTTGTTTACGTGTGACAATGGCTTTCTGTGCCCACGGGAAGAAAGCAAAGTGGCATGCAAGAGCACGCACGCACGCACACACGCATGTACACACGCATGCACAAGCACCTAAAGCAAGTCTGAATCAAGACTGAGATGGAATCATTTGAATCCCACTGGAGACCATGACCGTAATGGTTTAATCCAGATACTGTAGATACAATACATTACTATAAATCCTTTGATCTCAACCTCTGCCATTCATGTGCTGACTTTGGAAAATCTCAAAATTGGTTATCAAACATCTTCCTACTGGTGGTACTCAGTGGTGTGAAAACTCACATTCTTTACTTAAGTGAAAGTATCACTACTGCAATGCAGAAATACTCTATAATTATGTTACATAGATGTCCGGAATTCAAAATTGACTTGAGTAAAAGTAAAACATTTATTGGTATCTAAATGTACTTAAAAGTACCAAAAGTAGAAAGTATAGTCATTATGCAGAAGGTCCCATTTCACAAGTTTTCAAAATGTATAAAATGTATTGAAATCTTTGCTCATAAGCTATGCATTGTGAGCTTGTAGATCGGCTATTTTCAAATGGTCAGAACTTATATATAGGGCTGAAGTGGTTATTGTATGTTTTGTAATAATAATCAAAGTCTAACTATATAGTAACTATGGTTTTCAAATAATTGTTGTGGAGTAAAAGTACAATATTTTCCTCTGAGATGTAATGGATTAGAACTAAAACTACTGAAAATTGGAAATACTCAAGTAAAAGTACCTCAAAATTGCACTTAAGTACAGTACTTACAGTAGGCTACTTATAGCTTGGCAAAGACATTTGCTATAGATGGAAAAAGGAGCAGTTGTAACCCAGGTCTGTTTTACTATGAATAATAAAGCCTATACGTTGTTAAAAAGTATACGTGCAAATAAATTACACTAGTATGTAGTAAACTTCCATTTCAAAACCTATGAGCAAAATATTTATTACAGTATGTAAATTGCTAACTTTCTTGTAACCACCGCGCTCTGATTTATGGTGCGTTACCAGATTAAATCAACATTGTAGAATAGGTGAGGGGGTCGCACACACCAAGAATGCATTTATGATGAAGCCAAAACGTCTGTCCTGTGATGTAGAGAATAAATCCTTTGAAAATGCATTCTTGGTGTGTGGTGTGCCACTCTTTACCTATAGCCTGGTCACAACCTGAGGCAGAGACACTATTGGCGGAAGTGTCGGACCGGAACATCCGTCAGATGTATTTCCCCCGGATACGATATATTTTCGGCCAATCACAACACTTGTTTCATTCACGGAAAAACAGATTTGTAAAGCGTTACTCCTTGAGCGGTACTTCTGCTAAAATCCTGCAACTTCCGCTCCAAAACAATTATAGTGTAGGTCTTGCCCAGTATGCCCTTTACCTATTCTACATTATGTAGTTGCTGAAATAATTAACTGATCATTTCTTAAATAATTACTGTACCAGATATGTGTAAATACAATATGTAAACCTGTGATGTGACAATAAAGACGATTGTTTTTTTCAACATATTTTTATTGAGGCTCTGAAATTTCACATCTGTACGATCGCAATACAATGCATATAGACCTGTACACCTGTTTTTTTACAACATAGATACAACATTTCTAACATAGAAAAACAACAAATACCACAATACGGACATTACATAATACATTACACAGACAAAACAAACAAACAACGAGTACACCACAGTCTTGACATGATTGTACATTCCAGGTTACCAGAGTCTTTTTGTTTTTCGCTACCGTTCAATAAGGTACATTGAAGTGCAGTCTAGAGGGGTCCACTGTATCTAAGACTGGTTTAGTCTAGAAGGGTCCACTGTATCTAAGACTGGTTTAGTCTAGAAGGGTCCACTGAGACTGGTTTCCATACCTCCTTCTGCACTGGTTTCTACCTCCTTCTGCACTGGTTTCCATACCTCCTTCTGCACTGGTTTCTACCTCCTTCTGCACTGGTTTCCATACCTCCTTCTGCACTGGTTTCCATACCTCCTTCTGGACTGGTTTCCATACCTCCTTCTGCACTGGTTTCTACCTCCTTCTGCACTGGTTTCCATACCTCCTTCTGCACTGGTTTCTACCTCCTTCTGGACTGGTTTCTACCTCCTTCTGCACTGGTTTCCATACCTCCTTCTGCACTGGTTTCTACCTCCTTCTGGACTGGTTTCCATACCTCCTTCTGGACTGGTTTCCATACCTTCTTCTGCACTGGTTTCTACCTCCTTCTGCACTGGTTTCCATACCTCCTTCTGCACTGGTTTCTACCTCCTTCTGCACTGGTTTCCATACCTCCTTCTGCACTGGTTTCCATACCTCCTTCTGCACTGGTTTCTACCTCCTTCTGCACTGGTTTCCATACCTCCTTCTGCACTGGTTTCCATACCTCCTTCTGCACTGGTTTCCATACCTCCTTCTGCACTGGTTTCCATACCTCCTTCTGCACTGGTTTCTACCTCCTTCTGCACTGGTTTCCATACCTCCTTCTGCACTGGTTTCCATACCTCCTTCTGCACTGGTTTCCATACCTCCTTCTGCACTGGTTTCTACCTCCTTCTGCACTGGTTTCCATACCTCCTTCTGCACTGGTTTCCATACCTCCTTCTGCACTGGTTTCCATACCTCCTTCTGCACTGGTTTCCATACCTCCTTCTGCACTGGTTTCCATACCTCCTTCTGGACTGCTGGTTTTCATACCTTCGTGAACCCTTCTGAGAACAAGTCCAGACTGTTCTCGAGTACAGCACTGCACAGACACACACACACAACACAATCTCATGTTCATATAACCTGTTCCTCTCCTTTCAATCTACAGACAAAGACCATACCTGTATGGTGTCAGTCTGCCAGACACTCCGTTACAAGCAACACCTGGCTCTATACAGTATACATAGTACATCGCCTCTGTCGGGCAGAAAGCTTGTGTCTCCGCCTTTCAACTTTCCGCCATGTAAATGAATGCCCGACTACTTCATCAGTCACACAACAGTGTCACATGTACAAAAGTAGTGAGTACAATCGTCACGCGGCAAAGGTCGCCGGGATCGGGAGTCGAACCTGCGACACGCCGTTAGGCTGATTTACGGGCACCTGGGCTGCTAAGCCAGCCGGACCGCTACACCGCCCGGGCCATTTTCATAATTTTAAAATCTTTTTATTTTTTAATTATTAAAAAAGCAACGCTTTTGGGCATACAAAGCTTCCACCCGACAGCGACGATATACACATTATAGTGTGTGAGACGAGTGCTGGCCGGAGCCCTGTTTCTGCCTTTAGCTCTCTTTGACATCTAACCTCTGCGTAATCCCTTTGCCTGTGCGTACGTTGACTTTTGGAATGTTTTTTTTATGCAAATAATACATATTTACATATTCCTAAAATCTCTCTGTCTGCTGTTCTGGGAGAACTTTAGCTGCTCTCGACTAACATGAGCACATGTAGACACACGCGTGCACGCACGCTCGCTCGCTCGCGCGCGTGCGCGCACACACACACACACACACACACACACACACACACACACACACACACACACTGCACACACTCACACACTCACACTGCACACACTGCACACACAAACACATACATGGTGCCATTTAGAGAGCAAGTGAGGTAACTCGTGGTGACTTTCATTGTTATTCATGTATTAATTTATTCGCTCATGGCAGACGTGAAACAGGGCTGTAATATGCAGATGTGGGTTTGTTTCTCGATGGGAATTTTCTGGTCCACTGCTTCTAGCTGCCACTAATAATAAAGACAGGCAAGGTGGAAGAGAGGAGACAGGGAGGAGGGGGTGGGTGGGGGGAGAGAGAGAGAGAGAGGTTATATACAGAGGGAGGGGGTGGTGGACATGTGAAGATGCCTCCAGGTCTGCAGCTAGCCCTCACCTCACATATATCCCTAGCGCATGCACACACACACACACACACACACACACACACACACACACACACACACACACACACACACACACACACACACACACACACATATACAACACACAACACACACACTCCCGCGTACACGTGTACAGCCGGTGACCAGGTGTGAGCTCACTGTGAACGCCCTTGATGTTCTTGACATGAAGGTCAGCATGTAGAGTTGTCTTGTGTCCACTGTTGACAAGACACCAGAGCTGTTCCACAAGCCTTATACCGTCCTGTCTGGAGAGCAGGGCGCCAAGCTGATACTGTATACTGAAATAACCCTTCCACATGCCAAGGCAGACACAATCACTGCATGCTGTAGGCAGGAGTCAGGCATAACAATGAACATTGACAGGTGATAACCCCTCCATTAAATCTTCCCTGAACTGCAGCCAACCTCGCTTAAAATCACTCTTGACTTGTTGATTAATTAACCACTTAAACCCAATTTAATGTGTTGTAAGTTCAAATAGATCTTCTATTTTTGCCTATTATGAAATGCCCAGAGGGACGTGTGGGTACATGTGGTTAAAGAAAACCAAAATAACCCAACAAAAACAAAATGTTGCATGTGCTGCAACTGAACAACCTGCGTGTCCACTTTCCAGCTAAGGTGTAGATATCCAATGGGTTCACAGCTAGAAGGTCCTGGGTTCGATTCCCGCCTGGGGACACTGTGGGGACGCCTGATGGAGGGGAAAGGAACTGGTCGGAATAACGTGTTCCTTCCACCCGCTACGTCCGGCCAGGGACACTCCCCCCTGTCAGGTGAAACGAAGCAGCTTGGACTCCTCATGCATAGAAGGAAGCATGAGGTCAGTCCGCTGCCCACCCAGGTTGGCAGAGGACGTGTAGCTCCCAGGATTACATTAGATAATTGACTGGGTGAAAATGGGTTACAAAATCGTGGGATAAAGATACATTTAAAAAAAATATATCCAATGGGTTAGGTAGGCAGCTATCGACAATCCATATTGTTGGCTATGCGTGACGCGTGAATGCTTTTAGTGTATGAGGCACCACTGACTGTCTTGCTCCTCATTTTAGAGGTCACAGGCATAGGTAGGGAGTAGGGACCACTGCGGCTTTCTGCAGGAGAGGTGACATGAAGATGTGGAGGACATATTATTGTTAAAAGGGGCCGATGAATACCCTCTATTTTCCCTCCCCAATGCATATATATGAGATATTAACCCCCCTCCAGTCTGTGTGTGCGTGATTGACAGCTCACAGAATGGATGGAGGGGCAGAGGAAGCACTGCAGCTCTGCGAGGCTTCAGTTTAAAAAATGTCAGCCAATCACACAGTTATAGCACCTCACGTCAATAATAGAGCACATGAAACCTCCATGTGGTCTCTCTCTCGGTCACTATTTCACATGAGTTGATGTAAGGCAGTGGTTTTCAACCAGCGGTCAGGGGACCACCAGTGGTCCTTGAGGGGGTTCCAGGTGGTCCCCAGCTAAATGATGGAGAGTTGGTAACATAATTTCTCTTATAGATGTTTAACTCTTGAGAGTGTAAAATGAACCCAAATGGACCCTTCCGGGTCCATTTGGTTTCATTTTACACTCTCCTACTGTATATGCGGTACCACATCAATATGGAATTGTGGACAATCCTTATCCAATAATAACTAAATATTTATTTTTTTGGGTCTGTGAGGCTAAATGTCATCAAATGCTGGTCCGTGGCTCAAATGCTGAATAAATAATGGGCCTTGATATGAAAGGGGTTGATAACCACTGATGTATGGTGAGGAGGGGGAAGGAAAGAGACGTCTGTAAAGAGGCAGCAGACACAGCGTATGGACAGTATAGCACTGTGTGTGTATGTGTACTGTATATTGATTGATGTACAAACCCTAACTTTGTGCCACATGCCTCTTCTTGCAACTGTTTCTTTATATAAACACAGTGTCAACACACACGTCGCCCTGATCCTGCGCACGTGTCGACATGTTGTCTTCGGCCAGAGCAGCCGTCACACACATAGCTAGCTGCCTGCAGCCCAAGGCGCACACCCTCTGGCCTCAGTCCGAACCGTGTCAAATCAGCGGGGTCTTCACCACAGGCCAATTCTGTAGCGTATAATTAGCTTTTAATCAGCGCCTTATTCAGGCGAGCAGTAGAGATTAGCCCGGCTTGGGCTCTGCTTAAAATAAGCATTCAGAAATGCTGTGCGAAAGCCTCTGACCCATCGCGCCCAATCACACACGCACACATGTGCATGCGCACACATGTGCATGCGTAAATGTGTGTGTGTGTGTGTGTGTGTGTGTGTGTGTGTGTGTGTGTGTGTGTGTGTGTGTGTGTGTGTGTGTGTGTGTGTGTGTGTGTGTGTGTGCGTGCGTGCGTGCGTGCGTGCGTGCGTGCGTGCGTGCGTGCGTGCGTGCGTGCGTGCGTGCGTGCGTGCGTGCGTGCGTGCGTGAATGAAAACCAATAATCTGCCCTCTCTCTGCTCTCTCATCTCACTCCCTGTTTATGCCCATCTTTGCTTTTAAATCCCCTCTTCCCCCAGTCCCCATCTCACTCCTTTCGCTCTCTTACATGTCTGTATAACATGTCTCGGGATTTGTCAACACTTCTGATGGATTTTTTGGGATCTCTCCTCCGCTATGAGTGTTTCCTTTGGGAAGATGGTGCATGTTTAGTATTGAAATCCAGTTTGTGATGGTGCTACACGATGCGAAAAAAGACTACATCTATTCATTGCATTGGCAACACAACACAGGGACAGGGATGGGGAAGAGCCTTCTGTTTGTCACAGATGTCGGGAAGGGCACACGGTTACGTGCAAACCCATGCAAGCACTCACTTGCAAACGCACATGAGAAACACCATAAACCTGATCTTCTTCACTCTGCCTATATGTTGGAGGGTCTATTTAACTAATCCAATATGCAGCGTTTAAAGTGAGTCGCCTTATTAAAAAGCTGCTCAGGGTTTGAGAGCGTATACTGTAGCATTTCAGATGAGGTCGTCTTGTCTAATCCGTGCCTCTCTCTGGGGTGAGCCACAGCCTTTATGCCTGTAATGAAGTGCAGTGAGATGAAAGCCTTTTTAATGGGATTTGGTTTAAACTAGGACACAATCCGGGGGGGGGGGGGGGGGGGGTTAGGGGCGGAGAAATAATAACACCTCCTCGGTATGACCGATGACGTCATCAATATTTCTACTCTTGTGCACATGTGGTGTGACAGCTTTTTTTTTTAGCCACATGAAACTTTGCCTGCTTATAGTCTGGGTGTATGTCATAATAGTGGTTGATCTTAGTGGTTCATCTTATCTTATCCACCCCCATGATAAAGCCGTGTCACTCTCGTTATGAAACTGTGGCCTAACCACTTACTGTGGTATTTCTCTTCCCAGACTGTAGCCGTCCTTACTGTAGCCGTCCTTACTGTAGCCGTCCTTACTGTGGTATTTCTCTTCCCAGACTGTAGCCGTCCTCGACTATCAACGTCACTTTCCTCTCGGCGTGTTCCTCACGTTGCTCTCTGACAAACGCGCCTCGTCCTCTTATTGTTCTGAATTTCAATGTGTAGTTTTGTAGCAGATCTGCGTAGGCAGAGGCTGAGGGTGTTTTGATGATGTTGTGAGGCGGCCCTGTGCTGTGCAGCGGCGCTGTGAGTCAGCAGGCTCTCCGCTGATACCTTATTCCACCCAGGACATTAGGCTGTGGGTCGTACGTAGAGAGGCTGTTGCTTGGATGTCAGAAGACAGAGCTCGGCAGCCCAAGGCTGTCTCTTTCACTTGTCATGTGGAAGAAACTACTGGCATGTGCGCAATGTCTTGGCTATTGTCACTATACTGTAGCAAGTGTAGCTTGACGACGAAGTAGGGCATCATTCATTGACGAACAAACATTGACAGTTGAAATATGGAGATAGAAGGTTTCCGCCCTACAGCGACAGAATGCTGCTGACCTTGGCCTGAATGATATGAACAGCTAAAGCTGTTGTTTGTGAACAATATGACCGTTGTGTAATTGTTGTTTGTGAACTTCAACTTCAACTTCCAAAAAAACATTTGTTTCCTTTCAGAAACTTTTGTGCACTGGTAAAATGTTGTGCACTGGTTAAAGAGACAACACAAATTCATAATACATGCACACAGATACTATAAAAAAAAACTACTTTAAAAACATAATATATTAAAATCAATAAGTGCTAATAATGTAATATACAGTACTGTAATATGCAACCTATCTATGTATTCACTATAGTATATAGCAGTGGTTCTCAAAGTTTTTGGCCGGGGACCCCCGGAAACCATAAATAAATACTGAAACCAGATATAATCATCAATGTGTGTGTGTGTGTGTGTGTGTGTGTGTGTGTGTGTGTGTGTGTGTGTGTGTGTGTGTGTGTGTGTGTGTGTGTGTGTGTGTGTGCGCGCATGCGCATGTGCATGCTTGGGCCTGTGAGAGCCAGACGTGCGTGTGACCAGAGTGCTGTCCAGTGTGCTCCAGTCGGCCAGTGATCCTGCCACCGCGTACTGTGGCGAGGCTTGGCTCATGACCTCCTCGGGGCTGTGCTGCCATATTGGCCCCCTGCTTATTGTTCTGTCAACAGCATCTGTTGGGCCTGATAACAGGATTAGACCTGCACCCTATAGGCTCACTGGAGCTACTACCCTGGATTAGAGAGGAAGTGTGTGCGTGTGTGTGTGAGAGAGAGAGAGAGACAGAGAGAGAAAGATTATAACTCGACCCACTCCACTCGACCACTCCATCCTGTGTGAAGACCCCCCTACCATATAGCGAAAAGACGAATGTGAACACTTTTCAACCTAATGTGAGCCGGCACAGCTCCGATAGTTCCCCTTTCTTTCATTTATTTGTTTTTCTGCCTCGCACGCCGAGCCTATATTTTACACACGATTGATGATGGCAAGGACGGCCATTTGTAACGAGAATGTGCACTTTAGCATGGCACGCATTCAGTCCCCAGTCCACGGATTGAAGGTCATGTCAAGGTCCAGCTGTGTATTGTTGCTCGTGGATATTATAAACTGGGGTTCCCACCCCCTCTCGATGTGTCCTCCTTCATCGAGAGGAAGCTTGTAGATTGCAGGCTATTTTAACTATTCAAAAACGTTTTTCAAAATACAAAAAAAAGGCAAAGCAATTTTGGGATAAGGGGTTTAGCATGGATGAAAATAGAGCCCATACTCTCCTATCCTCTGGGCGTAGAGATGAATCCCTGGCTGAAGCTTTCATGAAAAGTAAAGCAGCGATGGTAATCTCTGTCAATCCATCATCTTATTTGTGCTGTGGACTTTGCAGGGCACCTTGCCGAGTCATTTATCAATGGCTGCATCTGAGCAATGCCAACATTTTGAGTCTGGCCGACAGACGCTAAGTACGCACGCACGCACGCACGCACGCACGCACGCACGCACGCACGCACGCACGCACGCACGCACGCACGCACGCACGCACGCACGCACACACACACACACACACACACACACCCTACATAATACGCATATAGTCGCTGCACAGGCATAAACCATGTCTCTCCATATTCCATCTCATATGATTTGTCTTTCTTTTTTCATGAATGCCCAGTTTTATACTTCGTCATGGCCAATCTACAAGCTCACAACCCACCACATCCCTATGCATGTGGGCGTACAGATCTGCTATTTTCACTGTTTTTGGAAATGTTTGAAACCCTTTTTTTTAAATGACCAAAATAGGGACACCAGTTTGAAAGTGGTTTAGCCAATGAAAAGTATTATGAAAAGCTTAATTAGACTAATTAATAATATTATAAACATATATATTTTGTACATTCCTGAATAGTAACGTTTTTTGACATGCAAGGTTTCCACCAGACACAGACAGCGATGATATGTGCACAGTCTCACAGATGTGTATACACATAGTACCAGTATGGCCTTATTGGCACCATGGCTGCATCTGGGAATCTGCGGCCAGACAGGCCAGGCAGGTAATGTTCAAAGTTCTGAACGGTGGGAATCTCGCAGCAGGATGACAACGTTTCCCCCTGTGGGGCATCCCAACCCCACTTCCCCTCGATGCTTCCTCCTGGGAGGGGGGCTGCGGAAGCGGCCATGCTCCTGTGACATTCCTGCCAACCAGTACCTGCCAGTCTGTTTGGTTCCACTCGAGCCAGGAATTTAGCAGTGGTTTGGATTAGTAAGAGGTGCGTGCGTGTGTGTGTGTGTGTGTGTGTGTGTGTGTGTGTGTGTGTGTGTGTGTGTGTGTGTGTGTGTGTGTGTGTGTGTGTGTGTGTGTGTGGCAGCGCGGCAGACAGTCCTCACTGTAAGCCATACCTTGTTTAATTTGTGAGTTTTTCCCCCGTGCAGTGGGTTCATGCAGTACAGTACTGTGTGAAATAGGTTTGTGTGTACGAATAACTTAGTGCCCTATCTACAAAGCCAATGTGCCGTAACTGCGTTTTTCGACGCACCGACTTATTTGTGTATCCCTTACCAAAGGTCAAATTAACCTTTGGGATTTTGCGGGATAAACAATTACCTCAAGAACAGATATACAATTACCTCAAGAACAGAATATACAATTACTATATCACTTATATGCCGTTATCTCATTTGGCTGACCAGTTGAAACCCTTTTACACCCATGTCAGTGCTCTGATATATGGGTGTTCTCAAGCTTTTGTCATTTCAAAGAACCCACATAATAACTCTGAACTCTATACAAATGGACACATTTGTATACGCTTGTATACGAGTTACAGATCTGTAAAGGGGCCATTTTACACCACCAAATGTGCTCTATATGCGCACAGAATAAATCTTCCTACTGCCTTCTGGGGCCCTTCCCTACTTCCTTCACAGGTATTACCGATGATACTTGTTACAGTATGAGTTGCCCATGTACATCTAAGTCTGTGTACTTGAACTTGAGATACAGTGTACTTGATATGTATTGTGTACTGCCTGTACTGTAGCATACTTTATAGATAGGCTACGAGAGACATCTCAGCGCCAGCAAGGTCAGCCTTGCTGCATTAGTCACGGTACTTTCTCTCATATCTTATTGTCACGTCATTATGATCCAGCACTATATATGTTCCCTGTAATAAACTGTGTGAACCTTTAGCGTGATACTGTCTCGTGTCCCGTTATTTGTTCTCCCGGGCCCGCCGCCGCAGTCGTCGTACCAAAGGAATACTTCAACTGGATTATCACACACCACCCAGTCTGCACACACTACCAGTCTGTCAGAACCAGACGAGGGTCCAGTTTAGAGATTACAACAATATACTAATTAAGGCTCTGTTCCGTTTAGTGTACAGTGGTTCTGGTTCTCAAATTTTTTAATTTCAAGGACGCCCATAAGACTAACTAAAAATGGACCTTTACGGGTCCATTTTACACTCTCATTTTACACTCTCAGAGTTACACACCCGTACGGGGCCATTTGGAACCCACTCAAGGACACTTTGAAACCCACTGGTGTAGCAGAGTGTTTCCAGTGAGCCAACATGCACAATAGAAGCACCCTGACTCTGTTTGACCAGAATGGAATAGAGCCTTCATTACAGTATCATCGGTAACAAACACCTGTGAAAGAAGTAGGGAAGGGGGCCCAAGTTCTTTCCAAAATGGTTGCTGTGCATTTATAGCCCATTAAACCTTGGCAAGAAACTTCCCTCAGTAGCTCATGAGGATTACAAAGTGTCCTCAGATGGGGAGCAGAGAGAGAGAGAGAATAAGCCAAGGTGAAGAGTACATAAACCAGATGTCAGTCCCACAGCGCTCCTCATCCTCCCCAGTGCACCCCCCTCATCTTCATCCCACTCGCCATCCGCAGCTGTAATCAGAAGAAGGACTTCCTGCTGTGCAGAAGATGAAGCTATTGTGCGGCTCAGTGTCATGACACATGCTCAGATCTGTATACTCCTCTCTCTCTCTCTCTCTCTCTCTCTCCCCCCCTCTCACTCAACGCCCTGCTGAGCCGCAAAATAAATCTGAGATTTATTTGAGAGAGAAGCTTCTTTTCCATCACCACCATCCTCACCCCTCCGTCTCCGCTCGTCAGAGGCTTGTGTGTTTAAAATGGCCGACAGTCAGACGCCGAGGCAGGGAGCGCTATGATTGGCCAGGTACAGCCGTACAGTCACCGTGACTCACCGACGTGTCAGGCTGCACCGCTCAACCCCCGTCCCCGTCCCCCCCTCCTCCTCCCCCGTCCCCCCGTCCCCCCGTCAGCCAGCAACATTAATCAGAAGTTCTTCAGAAGGAGGAAAAGACCATGTATTGGTTCCTCATGCCTTGCTGTCACGCTACCTATATAGTAGTCAGTGCAGGGAATTGATTGAGGGACTGGCAGAGACATGCAATCTGAAGTATTAACCACAATGATCCCTATAGTATTCTGAGCTTGTCATGGGCGAACATTTGGCAAAAATGCTGTCCACAGACACACTCTCACACACTCTATCTCTCTCTATCTCTCTCTCTCTCTCTCTCTCTCGCGCGCATGCACGCACGCACGCACGCACGCACGCACGCGCAAAGCATTCCGTTTTGATTTAAAGGAGAAGGGAAGCCTGTTCTGTGCCCTGATAAAAGAGAGCCTGACATCCTGGCTCTCTCTCCAGGCAGGTGAAAGGGAGGCGGTGGAGGGCAGACCAGACGGAGCTAGCGGTGTAACTTTGAACAAAAAAGAAAAACTGCTACCATTTCCTTCTGTCTCGTTTCTCCCCTGACAGCCTGCCTGTCTATCTGTCCATTGTCTCGTCGCCATCACATTGATTCCCTGTCACTCCCTTTCCTCTATTATTCCTCTGTCTGTCTGTCTGTCTGTCTGTCTGTCTGTCTGTCTGTCTGTCTGTCTGTCTGTCTGTCTGTCTGTCTGTCTGTCTGTCTGTCTGTCTGTCTGCCTGCCTGCCTGCCTGCCTGCCTGCCTGCCTGCCTGCCTGCCTGCCTGCCTGTCTGCCTGCCTGCCTGCCTGCCTGCCTGTCTGTCTGTCTGTATGTCTGTCTGTGTCTCTCTCCCGCATAACTTTCCCTGTTTCTGTCAAATAGTTTTTATTCTCCTCTTTTTCTTTTTTAATTCCCGACACTCTCCTCTTTTTTACACTATATCTGTCTCCACACACACACACACACACACACACACACACACACACACACACACACACACACACACACACACACACACACACACACGTCGGTCCCAGAATGATGACGTGTGTACATGTGCAAGCGCACACACACGCATGCACACAGATGGTGCGCAGGTGTGAGATGTGACACAGTCCAGGTTACAGGCCACAGCTTCTGCTTCTGCATACCAGTGACACGTACTGGAGTTCACTGGTTCCCAAACACTGGGTCGGGACCCATTTGTGGCTCGTGGACACATTTGTATGCGTCCCTTTATTTCCCTTTTATTGTTGGTTGGTACATTTAGTTTTTAACACCCTCCACGCCATTGCGCGGAGGGTGTCCTTTGTCAATTGAAGCCTAATTTTGATACTAATGCGTACCGCCATTGCCGTTGCCCGAAGACCTTTGCGCTTTTATAGTGCATTCATTCGATCGAGACATAATGCTACTTACGTTAGCATCGGGTAGCTAGCTGTTGTTGTCACAAGACTCCGTCGCCCATCTTAGATCATCGGCACCATAAGAATCCATTCTATCCCTTTCTTTAAATCGCCTGTATCTCCTATTCCTTGTCCCAGATGGCATTTTTGGTCAAAACAACGTTTCTTTGACGGCACAGAGCCGACGATGTGGAGCTCTCCAGAGCTCCGGTCTGGATTCACAATGTAAACAAGGCCTGCCCAGCTCTGTGTAGATTCCTAACTTATGACTACTGCTAGTGGAGCGGAAATGGCGGCTTTTCAAAATAAGAGCTCAAATAAAAAAAATGCTGACGTGAATTAGATCCAAATTTTTCAATAAATGCTAGCGGGCTAAGTGTTAATTATTTCAAACCATTTAAAAAAAAAAACATTCCCAACTAGATAAAGTGCCCCTCGGGGCACAGGTCTCCACCAGGTGGCCTGTGCCCTCCTTGTGGCCTCCTGGTGGTGCTATAATAGGCCAATGTGAAAAGGGTGCCATTTCTTCTAACGCCTTGGATGGCAATTGGATGATTTGAGGCATTTTGTTCCAAAAATGTGTTTTGCAAAAATCCACCTGTTGGTGGCGCTATAACAGGCCAATGTGAAACAGGTGGGATATATTCCTCAGCCTAGTAGAAAGGTCTGTGAAAGATTTCACGTAAATTGCATGCTGCAATCTGGAGGAGTAATATCAAAAAATGTGTTTTACAAAAGTCAGCCTCCTGGTGGCGCTATAACAGGCCGTTCTGGAAGATTTGGGGCAGAGGTTCATCGTTGGCATCCAGGTTAATGGTGCCGGAGATTAGCTGTTAACAGATGGACGGCCGGATGCACACACAATCCTGCAAACTTTGAAAGCCAATGTTAGCCAACTAGGATGGAATATGAAATATTGGACAGATAGATCCGTCTTGAACACATGACTATAGAGATATTGTGTAACGATTTGCGGGATTTTTGGACAGAATCTGGAGGAGTAATATCAAAACATGTGTTTTACAAAAGTCAGCCTCCTGGTTGCACTATAACAGGCCGTTCTGGAAAAGGTTAATCGTTGGCATCCAGGGAGTGTGTGTGCAAAATTTGGCATCGACCGGGTTAACGTGCCGGAGATTAGCTGTTAACAGACGGACGGACACACACACACACAGACTCACACACGGACGGAATGCAAAACATACTCTCTCCCCATGCCTTCAGCCTGGTGGAGACAATAAAGCATTTTTTTGTTTTTCATGAATTAAAAACTAATGCTTTTCAGTAATTTCATGATGAAATAAAAAAGAAAATAGCCAATCTACAAGCTTGTAGATCTGCTATTTTCACTAGCTTGGGTCCTGGACAGAATTTCTCTCGAGCTAAAAGGTGGGGACCACTGCTGTAGTTCACTCTCCCTGGCTTCCTTTCACTGACGTGCGTGTGTGCGTGCGTGCGTGCGTGCGTGCACGTCCATGCGTCTCTGTGAGTCAGTCGCAGTCTCGCAGAGGCCCGTGGGTGCTGTTTTAACGAACATGGTGACCTTTGTCATAGACACAGCTCCACTTCTGACCCGTGGTACCCCCACACACTAAAATCCATTTAACTTGGAGAGTGTGTCTGAGTGAGTCCGAGAATGTAACCAAATGGACCCGATTTGTGCACACTCTGTTGCAAATTAATTGATAAACGAATACTGAGGCTTTTACTGCATGTGAAAGGCATCGAGATCGCAATAAAACAGGTTGTGAGGGTTCACTTTTCGGTTGTGAGGGTATAGTTTTTATTGTACCTTTGAATGTATACTGTGTAACAGTCATTTGATATTATATATCTCTGAATTTTGAAAACAAAGCAATACTGCCTCATCAAAGTTGGTGTTTATATATTGGTGACTTTATATATTGTCAATTACTTGCATGAGAGGGGGAGAGGTGGTGGAGTTAGTTGCTTTAGCAGACAGTTTGAGGGTCCAATGGAGTTAAGAGGTTTTGTCCGAAGCGCTTTTTACTACTTTTTATTGGTTCAATATTTTCGAAGTAGATACAGACAGAATACAGCCACATTACAAAACATCTTTACACATTCATGCGTGCACAAATGTGCGTGTCGTCTAACTGCCATTGACGCCTCCAGACATCAGAACCATGTTTTCAGAATCTTACGCTCAAGATCGCTCTTTGCCAACGTATGAATTGTTCTTCTAGGTTGCTAGGCGACCGATGAAACCAGAAATTAACCAGAAGTGAAAAGTCTGTCTCCGTCCGCCTTAATGTAAATAAATAGATTTACAAAAATGCATTTATCTCGGATAAATTCCAAGATTGTGTTTTCTTTTACATCTGGTTCACTTCTCCGGAACTGTGGGCCTTAAGGGTCTTCACTGAAAAACACTGGTGGTGGCGGAAGAATACATTCATGAATAACTGTCAGTTAAATGTATTAATATGGTCTTGCATTTATTTACATAGTGCTTTTCTAGTCTTCTGACCATGCAGTCAAAGCACTTCATAGTGCATGGCTATCCCATTCACACAGTGACGGCCGTGCAGTGCAGTGCAGTCTGTGCTCATGGACGGTTCAAGGACACGTTGACGTGATGACAGGACGAGCCGGGAGTCCAGCCAGGAACCTTTCGCTTCCCAGACGGTCATTCTACCTCTCGTGACCCATGTGACTGTATTGTTCTGTTTGTTTGTGTTTCTGCTTAGTTGTGTGTGTGTGCTTGTGCTTACACGTGCTTACACGTGCTTACACGTGCGTGCGTGCGTGCGTGCGTGCGTGCGTGCGTGCGTGCGTGCGGCTCTCCCAAGCTGTACAAATCGTGCTCAGTCCAGTGGCCTGCAGTCAGAGTGCTGCTGTCTGAGCTCATCAGCGTTAGACGCCCGCGCCGCCCTGATCCGCCCCGACAGCCAGCCACAGGAAATGATGATGGGGACGTGAGGCTGCCCACAGCAGCACCCATGTGAGCCAGGGTGCTCAGAGGGGCCTGGCAGAGGGCAGCAGGAGAGCAGCTTGGTCCAAGAGAAAGAAGGGATGTACTGCATGAAAAAAAGAGAAGGGCAGGCAGTGAAGCACCTCGTCCTGCACCCAATTGCAGGAACCGTCATAGGTCAGGACCCATTTGACTATGTCCAGCTTTTAGTGTGTGTCCACAAACTTTGTCCTACACAAACTCCCATAAATTCCCATTGACAATATGGACAATTTTACGTCATAGTGTAAACACAAACATTGCGTAACACAAACATGTTTTATATATAGGAGGCTTTCAACTCTCAGTCAGTAAGAACTTCGTCCGTGATGATGATGTACAATGATAAGAGCGCCCCTGCACTTTACACGGGTGTGATTTTTATGGGTAAAAATCACATTTTCGTTTCCTACATTTAAAGAAAATATATTATTTTAGAAAGAAAATTGGAAGAATGTCATACATTTTATACAAAACAAACAAATCTAAGAAATTCCATAAATTAAAATAATAGTGCGGCGTGAAGTGACGCGTTGTGAGCTTGCAGATCTGCTATTTTCATAGTTTGGGTCCCGGGCAAACATCTAATTTCTCTTTTGGGTCTGGAGCTGAAAAGTTTGGGAACCGCTGGTCTATAGGTCACTGTTTCCGGACCAGTTTTCAATTCATAGCTCGGGATTGAATATACTCGAGTAAATAATATCCTCACGAGTGCAATAGTGCATGCGACAACAGTGTGCACTAGGTCAGGCTAGCATGCTACATCTTTCATGCTAGCCCCATAAACCCGCAAAGCTGCATCAGCTTTCAGACAGAGGGCAAAGGTTAAGGGTGAGCAAGAGCTCTACTTACTTATTAGACCTCAGCGGAGAGCGGAGAGGAACCAAGCACGTTTCCTTCCCCACGACAGTCTTCTGCAGTCTCTCAGATTCATGAGCCCCTTTTTATTATTTTTTTGTTATTTAACAGATTTTCCAGGCCCTCCGTCAGACATTGTCACAGTTCCAGAGCAGAATGAAATCCTGGCCTTTTCCATACCTCTCAGATCAGATCTGTTTCCCCTCTTACCTTCGATACCCCCACAAACCCCCTCTCTTCTGATCCACTCAGTCCACTTCACAACTCAGATCATAGCCCTTTCTTGATCTCTCTCTCTCTCTCTCTCTCTCTCTCTCTCTCTCTCTCTCTCTTTCCATGCTCCTCTCTGCACAGTGGCCTGCCTCCCACTTCCATAGTGTCATCTTGTGTAACCCTGCCAGTGACCGATGGGGAACTCCTTTGGCGCACAGGCACGGCATAGTATCGTTTTTTTTTTTTTTTTTCTTGAACCATTTTCCCAGCTGCAGCTTCAATGCGTGGCGTGGTCTAACCTCACAGCATTAATGCAACATCTTCTCGTATTGTATCACGTTTACATTAATGCTGGTTTAAGCTCAAAGTCACCTTCTGAAAACAACAAAAGAGAGCAAATAATGTGTGTTTCAAGAGATGCTGCAGAGATTGAGACTTTTGGACCTATAACACCTCCTCCTCTTCTCCCTGCTGTCACTTTATTCTCATAAAGGTTGCTAATTGTCAGTTCAGTCACTGGCTGCACGTTTAATATGTGAACACCGTACTACAGGTGCAAACTGTCTATATGATAGATCTTAAAAATCGGGAAAGCATCTTATCTGTGTCATTTTTTTCGTTGGCTATTCAAAAATAGCAGCTATACAAGCTCACAGCTGCAAGCTTGTACTATTTTTGAACATTTTTGAAAAATCTTAAAAGTGTAAGAACTAGGCATTTGTAGAATCAGACTCAGATCTTAATGGGTTTTTGTGTCGGGTCTTAATGGGTTAAAACAGCATTCTGTAACTACTCTGGCACCTTCATCTGAGTTGGCACGGTGAGCGTGGTGTATAACGTCCACTTACTGTTTGACATGTGCCATTCTCAGATATTGGCAGGTTGAACCGAAAAGCACTTTGACTTTGTTGTTCAGACTGCAGGCAAATCAGATTTGTTTTTCATTGTGAGCTTGTAGATAAGTAATAATACTGTCGTATACATCAGACTTCAGTGTCCAAGTGGCCGGAGACACATCTTTAGAAATTTGATCTGTAATTGCATTTCTAACTCCTACGAATATGGTTCAAATTTGTTTCACGTTTTCAAGTTTCCAATTCTCTCTTTTTTTTTTGGTGTTCAGTTCAGAATCTGATTCCAATCTGGATAGATCAAAACTCAAATTTGTGCTGAAAGTCTGAACTTAGCCTTAGAGATGAAAAAGGTTGCAAGGAAAATACAAATTTACCAACTTTAACAACTTAAATACTGTCACTCAATGCAAACAAATCAGAAACGGGGCAGGTGAAAATAGGCCCAGGAAACATTACAAAACCAGGATAGCAATCACTATTGGTAAACAAATCCATCAGGATGCTAAGGCAGGTAATCTGAGGTCCGGAAAGCAGCTAGGCAGGGTCTAACAGGCAGGTCAGAAAGGTCATGTGAAATAATCCTGGATAGTTTGACAAAACACACAAGACAATCTGGCAAGGAATGGACGTAGCTGAATGGGTAAAGAGGCCGCCTGGGAATTGGAAGGTATATTGTCCCTGAGCAAGACACTTCATAGCTGGGAGGGAATTCGTAAAAATCGTGTGCACTTGGTGACAAGTTTATGATTTTTGGCATGGTGTTAGGTATGGGCATAAGGTTTTCCAAAACGATCGCAAACGAGTTGGGCTCGCCCCCTAGTGGTCTGTTAATTATTGTTGTGATTTTTTACATAATATTAAATCCCAGTTTGTATGTATTTTAAGCTCCCAGCAGCCCTCGTGGACGCCATCTTCAAAACGATACCTTTCCAGAACTTAGATTTTCCTAAAAACATTATTTAGCATACCCAATAGAGCAGGGGTGTCAAACTCAAATACACAGTGGGCCAAAATAAAGAAATCGGTCGAGGTCGAGGGCCGGACTGTGTTTCAACACACGGGCACCGCGGTCATGAGGACGTCCCAGGCAAACAGCAAAAAAGTAAATGCATTTAAAACTGAAAATGCATTATTATTAAGCTCAGTTTCCTGTTCTATGATCCTCACCAAGCACTGATTTCATAGTATGTAATATGTGCCAATGCACTCGCAGTGAATTGTCGGACTTGTAGTATTATGGTGGTCCGTGCAATATACCAGAGGGCCAGTTCTAATACTAATTAAATATCATCCCGCGGGCCAAAGATAATTCATCCACGGGCCTGATTTGGCCCCCGGGCCTTGAGTTTGACATATATGCAATAGAGGGTATGCGCTTGCTTAAAGTGAATGGCACATCGAGTGGCAAATCGAGCAACAGGCAAAGTGAGTTTAACATTGTTTAATGTTGTTTAATGCAATCAGATAGGACTTTTCTGTTTGGATGCATGGGCTGTCAAGGCCAGAAAGTAGTTTTTTGCCACTCAGTAGCAAGCCCCCAGTGAGGCTCCCCAATGTTGAAGCACTGGGCCCTAGTGGTAAGAGGTGGGACTGCAGGCGGACCCGTGGAGTTATGATGAGGAAACCCTGTGCAGTTGGGCTTTAACATTGAGCGCTCGTTTGCACTTCCGCATTTCGAAAGAATTTGGAAGTAGGCCGTTCTTCCGGGTGCTTCAAAACGCCACTGAGCAACTTCCACTGAAATTAATAGCGGGGGCAGGGCTGTCGCTCCAGTTCAGTCTCTATCCTTTTAATCCGGGTTTGATGATGATGTCACACGCATACCTTCTATAGAAACAAAATAACATTTTTATTCTATCCATTATTTGGGGTTTTAACCTTAAACTACAAATTTTGGATGAATTGCAAACAGACCACTAGGGGGCGAGCCCAACTCGTTTGCGATGTTTAAAAAAAAAGAAAAAAACTTTATACCCATAACACCATGCCAAAACTCAAAAACTTGTCACCAAGTGCACGATCCCGAATCCCCTCCCAGCTATAAGCCCTAAAAGCTCCCTGTGCGATATTCAAAGCCACATGAGCAGCCATCCGCTGGGTGAATTTTTACTGTAAGGGCGCATGGACACACATGCGCTAAATACATGGCTATATAGTGTCAGCTCCCCTGTTCATTCTATGGGAGCGAAGGGGTGGAGCTGCCCTTCGCGGCACATTGACGGC
Source organism: Electrona antarctica (assembly GCF_951216825.1). Lineage (NCBI taxonomy): Eukaryota > Metazoa > Chordata > Actinopteri > Myctophiformes > Myctophidae > Electrona > Electrona antarctica. The sequence continues at coordinate 32,742,607 of NC_136795.1, forward strand.
ATTGATGCGTGTGAAGTCTGAAGTTTGGAGTTCAACATTGGTGAACTTTGACCGAGCATCAAAGTGCAAAATTCGTAGGTCAGCTATTTTCAACGTGCAACACCGGTGTGCGGCGGAGCATAAATTAGGCTTTTAGTGACAAGGCAACAAAAACTAAAATCTAATGAAAGTAACTGAAGATTAGGAGGAGAATTTGTGCACAACTACAATTTGAGTAAAACAAAAAGCATATCTTTAAAAGAGAGATACACATGTATAAACATATAATGAAATGAAATGAAATGAAATGAAATCTATATTTACCCAGGGTATCTGGGCTAAGCTCAAGAACTTGTTTCCAGCCAGGCCCTGCTCATAGAACACATTTCATCGTAGTGGTTCAATGCCTTGTTCAAGGGCACTTCAGCGGTGGTAATTTTAACGTGTCGGACGGCTGATTCGAACTAGGAACCTTCCGGTATCAAGACCGCGCCGCTATCCGTTCGGCCACCATGGTGGTCTGGGATATTCTACTGTCCTTGAGAATGAAACACAAGGGAAAGAAAACTCTTGTAAGGGTAGGTGTGTAGACTAAGCCTGTAGCTACTGCACTGATGATAAATGAGCGATCGATTCCTTTTGACCTCACTAAAGTTTGTCTAAGCTTTTACACCCAAATGAGCGTCTTTACTTAAGACTGTAGTGCTGCTGACATCTCTGAGACAGACAATCCATGACAAGCCTGTCCCATGGCAACCCTGCCTACTCTAGCAGCAAATGGTTCTCTTTGGAATTGCAGATACCGCATACAGGATCCCCCTCTTATGTCTGGCTGTAAGGGATAGTCACGATAGTCCCTTTGATGGAGAGACAGGCTCGGCTGTCTGAGAGGAGGCATATAACAAGCACATTATTTCTGAAGCCTGAAGTCTGTGTGTTAATCCCCTGCAGATCCACTTTTAAGTAACAGCACCATCGCACCATTTTACAACTGAAGTAATGCCGAAGAATAGTTTTTCCTCCAAGTTATGAAGTTATGTAATTATGGTTCGGATTAGTGATCCAATGTACTGCTTCAGTTATTCTCTGTGTTACTGGTCTTTCACATGGATAGGATGCACGTGAGAGGCTGAGAGCCAAAAGCATCAAAACCCAAAAATGATATTTTGATAGGCCTATTACAAGTAGAAGCTTGCACACGGTTGCTGGGTTTAGTGCACTGACAACGCATCGATTTGCGACACGTCTGTCTCTCCACCTCTCTCTCCCCTCACTCTCCCATATTTTCACTGATTGAGCTTCCCCCATCACTTTCTCGCTAGGTCCATATTTGGGCATAAACAATTTGTGTGGCATCGGGGATCTCCAAATAAACAGTATAGGCATGCGACATCAGACACAAATTACAATAGACATTAGACACCATTGCCTAACAATGTGGATTTGTCCATATTTGTCCATGCCTGCGCACCTGTTGCCTGCCCCTTATCATTGCAGTGTTGGCATGTCGTGAAGGTCCAGTCCATATATGGGCATATCTGCGCACACGCCACAGACAGACACCGCCCACCCGCCACAACTTGAACTCTCCATTGTCATACTGGCTATCGTAGCAAGATAGCACTGCCAGGTAATGTAATCAATATAGTAGTGCTTATTTGTTACAAACCCTGCAGCCCCAATTTAAATCAGATGTTTCAGCATGCAAATCCCTTACTTGAATTGCCAATTATAATAGTGATTGCCGTGTCCTATGTGTCGGGCCCATTACAACTAGTTGCACAGTATCGCACACTGAAAGGAGAGAGGTGGACGTGGGAGATAGAGAGAAAAACCCTATAAGATGAGCAATCTGTGAAATACTCACGGCATGACAACAACCAATTTATGTTTGTAGTCTCTTAGAACACTATTGTATTTGTTTATGGGGTATGTTCCGGCCTATATTTTCCCCGAACATTCTGACACCAGTTATGTTGATGATTATGGTGACTGACTTTGTATCATGCAAAATGTTATTATGGCCGTAAAGAGGTAAAGTAAAAGAATAATATATTAATAAAACAAAGAGGTTTTATATTTTTAATATTTGTTAATGAAAAGAGGACGCGGTGAGCTTTGGTGTTAAATGTTAATTCTTTCAGCGCCATTGCCGTTGATTAATGGCAATTGAAGCCTATGTTTTATACTACGCTTACCGCCATTGCCGTTGATTAATGGCAATTGCGCTTTTATAGTGCATTCGATCGATCGAGCCATAATGCTACTTACGTTAGCCGGTTAGCTAGCTATGTTGTTGTCACAGCACTGGATCGTCCATCTTAGATCGTCGTCGCCATAATAATCCATTCTATCTCTTATTTTCAATCGCCTGTATCTCCTATTCCTTGTCCCAGATGTCATTTTTGGTCAAAACAACGTTTCTTTGACGGCACAGAGCCGACGATGTCGAGCTCTCTCTCGATGTGGATAATACTACTTCCGGTAGACTGGAAATGTGGCTTTTCAAAATAAGAGCTCAAATGGGAAAAATGCTGGCGTGAATTAGATCCTAATTTTTCAATAAATGCTATAGCGTGTGTTAATGGATCATGGACCTCTTCACTGCAGTCTACCTCAGAGTCCAGCAGTATGCCATGGCCCTGTGTCACTAATGTAGAGAGAGAGAGAGAGAGAGAGAGAGAGAGAGAGAGAGAGAGACTGAGAGAGAGAGAGAGAGAGAGAGAGAGAGAGAGAACACACAGGCTCATGTGATGCCCTCTCTGTCATCCTCTTACCCTTCATCTAACTCTAGTGAACCCACCCCAGCCATCATTTATTCATGTGAGAGAACTCCTCTCAAAGCAGCCAGGATACCATGATACTGCACCTGGCTGTGGTAATGATTGGATCATCAAAAAGTTGCGTATAGATAAGTAGAAGATATACTTGAGAGGTCATTCACACCAGTGTCCCTTCTGGCTAGAACGCCTAAAAATAAACAGAGATCAGAGATGCTGCAGAGATCAATGCAAAAATGTTCTTTACTTTACGATATGTGCTCATCTCATCCATCTCTTTAAGTGCTACAGTACCCTCTCACACAATATGTACTTTCTTTCTCTTTCTCTCCCACCTTTCCCTGCTCTCTTCGTGGTCTTAGTTTCCGTGTGTGTGTGTGTGTGTGTGTGTGTGTGTGTGCGTGCGTGCGTGCGCCGTGCACCGTGCGTGCACGTTAAACAAGTGCAGTGATGCTAATTAGGGTCGTCCTCTGTCCCTATAGGTTCATCGTAAGAGAGATGACTTATGTCTTTCTTGCGCTTGTCTTTATTTTCCGTCCCGTCTCTAAATTACCTAGCTGTCACAACAACAACCCCTGCCCTCCATTGCCTCTCTGTCAACTGCCCTCTCGCCCCCTTGACAGACTCCTGTCCGCCCATCTTTCTACCAGTCAGTCAATCAGTTCGTTAGTCTCCTGTCCATCTGTCAGTGGACTAGCCGAGCAGTCCGTTCTGCTCGGAGAGTGTTCCTCCGTTCTGCTGTGCTCTTCAATTAATTTGTTTGTTTGTTTGTTTGTTAGGCAGAGAGAGAGAGAAAGAGAGAGAGATAGAGAGAGAGAGAGAGAGAGAGAGGTCCTCTGGAGCAGCAGAACGACAGAGAGAGTCGTCCTAATAGAGGAGACTGGTGGCATGGAACACCCACAGCACTGCACAGTCAAATCCTCAGCGTTGCTACTTTGAACACCGAGAGTGTAAAGAATGATTGGACCCTGTGTAGAGAAGAGTGTTCTTGGTACACTCCTAAATCCTGAGTCTGTCGCTCACAACTTGGCATTGGCGGCTGGCTGCGAATCAGAAACAGAGGAATGTTTGGGAACGTGACTGCATTTCAGCAATTAAGACGTCTGGTGGGGACCCTATTCTGGGCTGAACGTTCAGTCAAAATAGCTCACAAAAATAGCACAAAGGCTCACAAACCGCCACACTGTGGGTGTCTTGTGAGGTTGTAGATCAGCTATTTGACTGAGGGAAATAAGAAGCTCTTCCACGAGCAATAATGCTGCGTTCACATAGGCAGATGCAAAGACACAGTCTACCATTCATTTTCAATGGACGTCAGCGACATGAAGATACAAACATACAAAGCTACAAATATGCTGTATAGCTTTGCATCTTTGTATCTTTTGCATCTGCCCGTGTGAATGCATTAATTCAATGCAACATATATATTGTGACTTGTGAGCTTGTAGATCAGCTGTCTTCAAGAGATTTGACGTAGAGGAAAGAATGAGGGTGCCTAGTACAGAGCCCTGGGGGACCCCAGTGGTCAGTAAAGTATAGGGTTTAAATGGTTGCCTTGAAGCTGATGAAACTTGACTGAGTGTTATATTGTGTAGTGTGCTATGTTGTGAGGTGTATACATCCTGATCTGATTCACTGTGTGTACTAGAAAGTGAATCCGCCATCTGACACGCTGTGTTCAACTCGGCTGCCAATGATGGAATAAATTTAGTGGATAATAGTGGAGAGTTTATGATGAAACCGCTGTACGCAGTAGTGACTAAAAGTCCCCTGGGATGAAGGCAGAAAATGTGAAATAGTGGCACATCAATATCCATCAGCCGAGAGGAGAAGCAGCATCATGTGTCTTGTTTAGTATAAATGCACACTAACACACACGTGCACGCACGTGCATGCAGTGCACACACACGCACATGCACACACACACGCACACACACACACACACACGCACACGCACACGCACACGCACACGCACACGCACACGCACACGCACACGCACACACACACATCAAGAACAGCTGTGTCATTGTGCCTGCACATGCAGTGCACCAACCACATATCAGAAAGTGAGAGGACATTACGAAACTGTCACGCCTTGAAGAGTATTGATCACAGGGTGGACGAGTGCAGTGAGGGACAACGAGATGAACTTTACATCACAGCCGACTAGAGAGAGGGGGGGGGGGGGGGCTTTGTATAATCTGTGCCGGAGTGCAGTAGTTGTCGTAGATATGTGTATGCCTACATTAAAGAGATGATGATGATGATAATAATAAAGTCTTATTAGAGATGACTTCCGCACACCCGGTTTAAGGTCCTGGCAGAGCAGCAAAGTTTTAGAGAAGGAGGAGAGACACGCTCTCGATAATAATAAAGTCAAAATAATGTCATAGTGTCTCCTGCCTGTATAGTACCATACACCTCTTATCTCCATAATACAGACATTTGCTGAACTGAATTGAACAAGATGTCAGTCAGTTCATGCTAAAGTCCATTTCACTGGACTTTAGCTGGACAGTTTGACCTTCTCTCTCTGTGGTGCCTCACTCATCACCATAGGTACTTGGTGCTTGGCAACCTGGCAAATATAATTAATATTTACAATGGAGTGAAGTAACTCCATTGTTAATATGGAAAGGAGAAAGGAGAAAAGAAAGGAACAATCATGTTGGAATCTATTTGCACTCCCCGAATGATCAGACAGGCTTTATGAGTCATACTATGGCAACTGGGCATGGACTGCAAAGACCTTGTTTCAGTGTTTGGTTTGGGTTGTATGGGTATTGGATCTTTGTCTCTACGGAGGCTGGATTTCATCTTTTCCAAGTTCTGAAATTGGGCAAGTACAATGTCTCTGAATAGTTCAGAGACAAGGGCATCAAATTAAACTCTATGAGGGTCACGGATGTGGAATTTTGTAACCGTCGGACATGAAGTGTGCGTTCCAACTGCTGTGGCGTAACTGTGTTTTAACATATAGAGCAAATAGGCCAGAACAAATAGCCTTGGCTGAGTGCGAGCTGGGAGTCATTCCTCTGTCTCTAATTAGCCTTGGCTCCACTGTGCCAGCGGGCCAATGGCTGGCATGAGGCAGGAGGATGGTCCAGCTGCCCTGCTTTCCCTCCTCTGCCATGGGGGAGGGCGTTCAGTACTGCTGCTGCTGACTATGCCACTGTTTCCAAGTCTGGACCCATTTTTGGGTTGCGGACCCCCATGCATGTTTATGGATCACGAGTAAACATCCCCTTTTTGTTGTTGTTGTTTGCCTCCTACATTTTTCATTATTATTTCAAAAGATTTAAAATAGAAATAATAATATAATAAAATGTATTCACGTATTTCAGATATTTTCAAAGAAGAATGAAAATTGTGAAAATAGCAGATCTAGTAAGTGTGTTGTGAGCTTATAGATCTACTAGTTTATAAATATCGCTTAAGTGATGTATGTCAAAATGTATGAAATAATTACCCCGGGGTGACGGTCACACTCTTTCTCTTGGGTCTCCAGTGAAAAGCTTTTGGAATCCCTGGTCTATGCTGTATGCCAGTGGTTTTCAACCAGTGGTCCGGGGACCACCAGTGGCCCTTGGGGGGGTTCCAGCCGGTCGCCAGCTAAGTGATGGAGAGTAACCAAATGGACACTTATTAAATCTTTAACTCTTGAGAGCATAAAATGAAACCAAATGGACCCATACGTTTCCATTTGGTTTCATTTCACGCTCAAGAGTTACATTTTTGAGTGGTGTAAACCACTCCTACGACTGGCTTTGTTAGTTTACGTGTCTGTCTGTCTGTGCTCAAAAAATGAGCATGGTTGCTACGGTCACCCAGTTCACCCGGGTGTGATTTCATTACGTCAGACATTACGTCAGATCAGAGCTGATCAGGCTATATAAGACCTTACACCACTCAGTTCACACGGGTGTGATTTTTGTTAAACATCAGCATTACTTAATTTACAAGAAGTCTACAACAATCAAAGTATTGTTATTTCAATCAACGTTTTCCTGTTACCTCTCCTATGGTATATACCACATCAATACATGTGGCAGTCTGGCAGCCGAGTCTATATGGACTTTTAATGTTTGTTTAGAGCCAACAGTAGTTAAAAAAAACTGGTCACCAGCTGGCCAAGTCTATGTACTTTAACGTTTGTTTAGAGCAGTAACTGACAATATACTGCCCTTGCTGCGCCCCTCACTTCACATGAGTGTGATTCTTTAGATAAGATAAGACATGGCGGGTTTATTTGTATTCCACATTTGAAAAGGCAATTCATTGTGCTTTACATAAAATATTAAGCAAAGGAAACACATTACAGAAGGACATTTCTGATAAGTGGAAGAACAAGTAGAAGGACATTTCTGTTCAGATAATATTTCACCTTTATAGATCACCAGAGGTGCATTTAGGTGTCATAATGAAACACTGCAGAGATAAAGTACTGTTCGTGTCCAGATAAACTAAAATAAATAAAATACTGATCTTCTGGCCATAGATATCTGCACTGGATCTGTAGCTCTTTATATCCCCGGTGAATCTATTTATAATAATAATAATGGATTGCTTTTTTATCGCGCTTTCATATGCACAGAGTGCTCACTCAAAGCGCGTACAATGGTCCATTCAGCAGTCCATTGAATGGTCCATTCATTCATACATGGACCATTCATATATTTATGAAATTCAATGACTATATATGTAGGCTACAGTACAGTCTATCAACAATGGTTATACAGGTGGATATATGATATTAACAGTGTATCCACACTGAATGAATATATGTACATACACAGTACAGACAAGCAACAATTTTACATTGGCTGCCTCTTCTAATAAATGTCGGATGTAATGGTATAATTAAGTTGCTGATGGCACCCTGGGATGTGCATTTGGCCTCCCTCCAGGACAGCTTAGCCTCAAGCCAACCCCTTTCTGCCCCCAATTTCTGTCTTCACATGTATATCTTTTTTGTTTTGTTTGTGAAAACACATTTTGTGAGCAGCCTGTTGTGTGCATTCAGGACATCTCAGCCCAGAATGTGTCAGCCTCACAAAAACCATTCAAAGCAGTGGAAATATAACACAGGCGGCACAGAGGACTGCGAAAAACCATCACTCACACGCACGCACGCACGCACGCGCACACACTACAATGACAGCTGTCTTGACGACACATGTACCTACACTGCATTCACCCCCCACTTTACAAAGCAAGCTGTGTGAAGAACCATCCTCATCTCTCCCTCTCAGAAAATACATTATTTTTGTGCCATGATGATTCACACAATATTTCGCCTCTTCTAAACCAAAGGTCTTCTTAGGTTTTTCTGCTGCACTTTGTTGCCTTCTCTCTCAGTCTCTCCACCCACGTCGCCATCCAGTATTGGCTTCTTATACAGTGACTGACAGCACACTGACTGCATGAAACTGACAGCGACTGACACATGTCCATTATGGTCCTGAGTATCCTGACCTGTGGAACCCCTTGACATGCGTGCCAAGGCACCCAGCAGGGGGAGGTTGCCTAAAAAAATTGCAGGGGAGATGAAGACTGTGAAAAATACCGTCTAATTTTGCCATCTGTGCTGTCCATTCAGGTTAAACGTCGACCAACTGAGCTTAGGGGAGAGAGAGAGAGAGAGAGAGAGGGGGAGAGAGAGAGAGAGGGGGGAGATAGAGGAGAGAGAGGGGGGAGGAGAGAGAGAGAGAGAAAGAGAGAGAGTGCGCGAGAGAGAGGCAATTACACCCCCTCCTCTCCAACCCATTCCAGCCACCTTCGGGCCACGCGGAGCAGGAGAGGAATAGGATTTTAATTGAGGATATTGTGAATCGTTTTTTCGTGAGTTATAGGAAGTAGGAACTGAGAGATCCATCGGGATTTGTCACCAGCGTCGGAAAGGATTTCAAAGAAAAGAGTTACAGAGACAGGAGAGGATCGGGATTTATTTTCTTTTTTATTTTCTTTCTTTTTTTTCCCTTTTTTTTAAGATTTGGGTTTATTTGACTCCAGAGTCCAGTTGGCAGTAGCCTACCAGGGCGTCTTTCTTGCATGTCCTGTGTTTCCTCTGGGGATATCGCGTAAATATTTACGCGCTGTGAAACGCCGAGCTGGAGCGAAGCTTGTTCGGTCCTGGACCGGCGATGCTGATCGGTAAGTGTTGAACACCTTTGTGCACAGCTGAGTACCGGTGGTGGTGGTGATGATGACGATGATGATGTGGCCGCTCCACCGGCGCAGGCAGCGCGTTGTCCTGTCTCCGTATTCACACACTCAAATCACAGCCGCGCGCTCACAACACACTGAACACGCTGCGTGTGGAGTTGATTGAGTGAGTGATTAAACATATTTCAGCTGGGCTAATTAATTATTTGCATTTCTGCATCAAAGACAGCGATACGTTAGCGTGTGATGTGATTTAAAATATACTTGTCAGAATAACCATATACACAACAACATCATCGTCTGTTTTAGATGTAAGGCTACATCGAGTCTACTGATAAAACAATGATGATTTTTAGAAGAACAAATCCTATCCCGAAATTGCGCGTCTGCAGTGCACAAGTGTCAAGTTCTGGGCTCACAAGTCTTTGTCCTCTTGAAGTTCATTCCCTTAGTTTTGCACAAAATAACAATCTACCCTACCAACTGCGCATTTGGTGAAATAGATCATGCCTGTTCATACTGTATTTCAATATTGGCCTTTAAGTCCGTAACGTGACCGGCATAGTTTTGATTGTTTTAAATACAGACTTATATTCATTTATCATTCAATGTCATTGTCATTGATTCAATGAAAAATGTCATGGTTTGATGTTTTAAATAATTCAGAATATCCTGAGCACTGTGAGCATGCATAAAGGTGGACATGTTTGTATATATTATACATTTATATTATATATTTTGGGTCATGCTATGCCTGGTATGCCAGTGATAGCTGTCTGACTGTGTGTGCGTGTGTGTGTGTGTGTGAGTGTGTGTGTGTGTGTGTGTGTGTGTGTGTGTGTCTTATTAGAAAGTCTTTTTAGCCTACTATCACATTCACAGCTATCACTGACATACCAGGCATAGCATGACCCAAAATATATAATATAAATGTATAATATATATACAAACATGTCCACCTTTATGTATGCTCACAGTGCTCAGGATATTCTGAATTATTTAAAACATCACACAACACACGTACCTGTGTGTGTGTGTGTGTGTGTGTGTGTGTGTGTGTGTGTGTGTGTGTGTGTGTGTGTGTGTGTGTGTGTGTGTGTGTGTGTACACACACAGTATACGTAGGCATATACCTTATTTTATGTAGACTAATATTAACTGTAAAAGCAATTCACATTGGGTTTGGAAACTGTTATATACAGTAGGCCTATAGGATAATCTACCGGTATGCATTTTCCTTTTCATTGATTTTCTATATGTCTGAGAGCACACCATAGAATAATACAGTTTGTTATATAATGGTCACTCTGAATTAACTGTTCATTGCTTTCTATTCATTAAATTAATTCCCTTGATTCTTGCGGAAATTACCAAATGACATTAGTCTGCTGCTTGGACACCATGTTATCAGCTGTAATCTCCCTGATTCGGTCTACTGCAAAGAAGATGCGAAAAATATTCGAAATGTCTTCCATATATGATATAGGCCTATATAGCTAATTCCACTTCTGGCTTGTTATTATCGATCTAACTAATGCCTGGCGCATTGTGAATGTATAATTTCTAACAGCACGTTGAATGTGTTCATCTGCTTTAGCAGATGAACAAGCTCACAGCGTGTCACTTCCTGCCACGCTGAGAGCTTCATGTACATCAATATCTATTTATTTTTTTTACATTTTTGAAAAATCTTGAATGTGTGAGAATAAATTGGCATTTCAGTACTAAACCAGTCCTATTGTATACTAAGTCAGTCCTATGTCCTAAATCAGTATGGACTAAAACAGTCCTATGTAAATCATTACTTTGTACTAAATCAGTACTACATTATACAGTATGTACTAAAGTGGTCCTATGCATTAAGCAGTCCTACTGTATGTACATACGTGCACTGTACATTTATTTACAGCTATTTCCCAGTGTCCTCGCCAGAATCCCAACTCCATCTCTTCAATATGACATCACCTTTTCATTGCATGGATTGGGCTTTGAGCCCTCTTTTCCACCACAAGGAAAAGGTAGAGAGAGAGAGGGAGACAAAGAGAGAGATTGTGTAGAACACATAAAGATGATATAAGCCAATATGGAACAAATGGCAATAAATCGATAGTCTTGTTTACTGACTTGGATGTAATAGGCCATATATACACAGACACAAAGACAAGCAGCCAGCGACACACACACACACACACACACACACACACACACACACACACACACACACACACACACACACACACACACACACACACACACACACACACACACACGCAGGAGGCCCCTGGGTGTGATGGATTTCTCTTTGACTGGAGATTGTGGGATGCTGTGAGAAGATCCCCAACGCTCTTAAAATGGTTTCAGTGCAAGGGCCAATGACTCATGCAAATGGCTGCCACATTAGCATTTCTCCAGATATTTATTTCTCCTCCTAATGCGCGTTCCTCTCAGCAACACTAGTGGAGATGGATGCGTGCAGAGCACCAGGAGCTTCATCATTGGCTCTCTGAGCTCAGAATGTCGTCTCAGTCCTGCGCCATCGTGTTGTCAACAGTCCCCCTCTCCCTGTACTATCAGTCAGCTTGTAAAAGGAGCGCGGGGCTCCACCATCAAGTGGGCATTAAAAAACTATAAGGCCTCCGAGAGTCCACCTCAGTCACTGTGTTGTTTTAAAGGGATAGTTCGCCCCCAACATGACTTTTTTTCTATCGATTACCCACCGCAAGGAGACTTGAATTCATGGATATATTTTTGTTGTTGTTGCATTCCTAAGCCAATAATTTGATGAGACCAGCAGTGGTTCCCTATGGAGACACAACAGAGACTCTTTGTGTCTCCATAGGGGAGCTCCCACAGCTGCTTTAAGATGCTTAGTCAGGTATTGGGGAGTGGTGGGTCGCACCCTAACGTATGGGTGCGATGGTGCTGCGTGGGGGATTCACGCCATGACTTGGCGGCTGCATCCGTTTCTGGTGTTTACCAAGATGAGGGACTCTGTGACCTTGTCTCTGCCCGCTGCAGTCCTCCACCCATCCCTCAGACCCACCCTGCCCTGCTGTCCAGTCCCCCCTCCCAGGCTGTGGGCTGTGGGAGGGCTGATTACAGAGCAGTCCCTCTGGGAGTGGGCTCCATTCTTCTTCCTCTCCGTGGCTCTTATCCGCACGATCATGCGGGGGCCACGGCGGGGGGAAAAGATAGGGTTAATCTGGGCACACACAGGATCCCCAGACTAGATCAGTACTAATTACACAGGGTTAAGGTTACAGCGTTTATGGCCAAGCGCTGGCTCAACGGGCAGTGCTCAGGCCACACACTGCCAAGCCAGGGCTGTGAGGGAATCAAATTAATTTCTTGACTGAAGCAGTTGTCATATTGTATGACTGGAATGCACCTTGGCGTTACACAGCAGATTCTCCTCTCCGTCTCCAGAGAATCTTCATTTTTATAACAAACAGATGGCTACATTGAGATAACACATGGCCCACACGTGACTTGATGCGATAAGCAGAGATATATACCGCATAGCGCGCAATAGAGTATAGAACCACCACCAGAAATAGGAAAAATAGCCGATATACAAGCTCACAATGCGTCAAATGGCTGTTTTCACTATTTCTGGATGATACTGTCGTATATGACGAAATAAAAATGGGGCTGAAGTTGTTAAGAATAGATACTCATAGCACCACCCACACACACACACACCTAAGACTAGAGGGGCTCCCATGCAGGCTGAGGGGAGTAATTGCTCGTCTGTTTGAAGTGGTCATGCAGGTGGATGGGGCGGTAAATCTGGAGGCTAATGAAAGGGCAGTTGCGTTAGGCAGAGACTGGAGAGCATCGGTCCACTTCCCACTGACTGCACGCACACGCGCACACACACACACACACACACACACACACACACACACACACACACACACACACACACACACACACACACACACACACACACACACACACACACAAAGCCTCAGTGCCTCACCGTCAGCACAAATGGGAGGAAAGCGAACCATATAGCTTCCCTCTGGGTGTTTGTGTGTTTTTTGCTATAGTTGTGTTTATTTTTTTAACTTTTTTGGTCATTGCAGTGGTGCACATATGAGACTGGCTGTCTCTTAAATGGATGACTTTGTGTGTATTGTTGTGCAGTGTGTGTGTGTGTGTGTGTGTGTGTGTGTGTGTGTGTGTGTGTGTGTGTGTGTGTGTGTGTGTGTGTGTGTGTGTGTGTGTGTGTGTGTGTGTGTGTACTGTATGTGTGCAGGTGTGCCAAGTGAGAGTGGCACGATGAGACGTCATGATGGATGTGTTTTCTGGGCATCCTGTCTCCTCTTTCATCCCTCACGGACCAGAATGGTGGCAGCACTCCAGCTCTACTTCTATACACACACACACACACACACACACACACACACACACACACACACACACACACACACACACACACACACACACACAGCACTGGATGGGAGCAATGTCTTTGTGGTAGGCGATATCTCTAAACACAACATTTTAATTTTACAAATCGTTGCTGTCGTGTGGAAACCACATATGTCCACAAGGACACACCATTGTTGTGAAAATAGCATATTTTCATGCAGCATATAATATTTTCACTACTTTTGTGTGACACACTTGATGTGATGGAGTAGAAAAAACGTTTAAAAATATAAAATGTAATATATTTGAAACTTGGAGATATGATGTTTCTGCCTGACAGCAGCAAACTTATTCCCCTCCTTCATCTACTATCTCCTTCTCTCCAAGGAATATCATGTCGTTCCACATTTGTAAAAGGATCTGAGTGTTGTCTCATCAGGTTTTGGGTTTCTTGTGTTTCTTGTGACTGGCGTTATGACTTCATATCAATATCACGATTGTGTCAAACGTTTGCCTAGATTACAATTTCGTTTTTCTTAAAATAGTGAACATAGACGATCTACAAGCTCACAACGTGTCGTGATGCAATGCGTTGTTGTGAGTTGTTATATAGATTGTCTATTTTCACTAGTTTTTGTACACCACCATTTGCACAATGAATTATAGACTAATACATGAGTGGAGGGGTTAATTAGACTAATTGGTTTAGACTAATCGATTTAGTCAATTATAATAAAATCTATTAAATGTTTTTTCGAGTCGATTCGTTGATATATAAGAAAGAAAACAACGTAAACCTTACATTGTGATTATTTGGTTATAAGTCGGTTATTGGTTCTTGCTTCTAGGCATACAGGGAGGGGCCACTCGGCAGTGCATGGGGGCATGGTGGAGACTAGAATGGACTCCTTTAACGATCGCACCTATCTACCTGAAGCTGCAGGCCCTTCCACATAGGGCAAAGGTCGGCCAAGGCCAGAGGTCATTAGTCAATGCAGTCACTGAAGCATTACCCCATTACCCTCAACTGCCCCCAACCAAACCCCTAACTCCCCCGACTCCCCCATTGATATTCATGGAGATCTTTTCTTTATTGATTGATCTGTGTATGTTCTGCGGCCATTTTGCCCAGTGGCCATTTCGCTCTTTGTCCATTGTACGCTTACGTCACACTCGAAGGGGTGTCATGATGTAAGAGCAAAATAAATAGCCCATGGCCATGCAAATATGTTGGCTTAATACTATGGCCATCTGTGAATTCCTCATGATGCCGTGCACATGCTTTTGTGCGCGTGCGGTATCCATATGGTTTTTGTGCATGTCTGTCCCCGTGTCAGCCCCTCCTCCTTCCCCCGGGCCCTGTGTGAATGACGGCTCAAGTCATTTCGTGGAAGTGTCAGCGTGGGTTTGATTGGCCTGCCTGCTGCAGTTTGATGTGCTTCTGTGCTGCTGGGTGCTGTAGGCATATGCAGAGCCCGGCAGGGGTCCTGACAACATGAGAAATGGCCCTGTACGCCGCACGGCGCTCAGCATCAAAACCTCACCATTTAACCCCCCACCCCCTCACATACACAGTCACACACCCCCCACCCCCCTTCCCTGGACATTCAGGCTAAGGATGGAGGTCTTGTTGGATTCAACGGCAACACAGCACCTTCCACGGTGTGTGTGTGTGTGTGTGCGTGCGTGCGTGCGTGCGTGCGTGCGTGCGTGCGTGCGTGCGTGCGTGCGTGCGTGCGTGCGTGCGTGCGTGCGTGCGTGCGTGCGTGCGTGCGTGCGTGCGTGCGTGCGTGTGAATTCATCAGTCTCCTGCAGCCAGGCTGCTTTGAGGCGAAGTGGCCAACTAGTCCTCCACTTGACTCTCTCACCTTGACTCAGAGGAAAGAGACAGAGAGAGAGAGAGAGAGAGAGAGAGAGAGAGAGTAAAAGGCTATCTATTCTAAGAATAGATAGACTCCCGGATGAGAAGAAACATACTATGAGAGAGAGACAGAGACAGAGAGAGAGCCAGACAGATTGAAAGATAATGGGAATAAAGTAGAGCTGAGAAAAAGGAAAATAATTTAGGTGGACAACTATGGCGTGTTCCACTTGCTCTGCCATGTCTCTCTCTTTTTGAGCAGTGCCAAACCGCTCCAATGACTGTCTGTCTGTCTGTAGAGCTCCAAGACTTACTTTATTTTAAGGCAACAAATTGCAACGTTTCGACCGTCTAGGTCTTCTATTTGCCTGATGAAGACCTAGAGTCCTAGACGGTCGAAACGTTGCAATTTGTTGCCTTAAAATAAAGTAAGTCTTGGAGCTCTACAAACTGGTCTGCGGATGTTATTCCTTTTCCTTGATGTTTGCCTTGATGCCTGACCTCCAGCACCTGGCCTGAATATAGGCATTGAGATGTGCACACAATCTTCTCTGTGAACATATACCTGCAGCCAGCCAGCAGTTCTTGTTGAGCAGCCTGCAGCGCTCAGTTCACACGGGTGTGATTTTCTTCAAGTATTGGTCACAGGCTCAGAGAGTGACGGCAACGAAGGCCATTGATTTTACAGTCAACGTCGGCCATCAGAACCCAGGGGCCGGCGATACTCCTGGGCCCAATGCATATAATAGAGTGCAGCTATAGTGTGTAAATGATGGTACACGCGGGGTCCCAGCTCTAATGACATGTCTCTGTGTTCTCGGCTTTGTTAGCCGCTTGGCTGCTCACCCCTAAACCTCTATTGCTTCACCATCTCAGGAGTCCTTTAACAGCCCACTGCTCTTAACATTATTCATACCGATTGGCAGTGGTGGACAGAGTACTCGACCCCAGTGCTTTTTAACATCAATGCGTTGCTGTATTAACATTTTGACATAATTCAAAGATTTTCCAAAGATATGAAATAATAGTAGTGAAATTAGCAGATTTACAAGCTCACGACGTGCCACATCACGCTGTGTTGTGAGCTTGTAGATCTGCTATTTAGACTATATTTGAGTCAAAATTACAATATTTTTCTTTGAAATATAGTGCAGTGAAAGTCACATGTATCTAAAAATACAAATATTCAAGTGAAGCACAGAAATTAGTACCTACTGTACCACTGCTGACTAGGAATGATATGTGTACAACGTGCATTACAGATGTAACAGAAACGCTGATGCAAAATTTACATAAATCAAATGGCAAACAGCAATGTATAAAACATGTTTTTTTTGTAACAATACATGAATATATACAATATTAAAACTAGTTTGCACTACAAAAGGTGTGTGTGTGTGTGTGTGTGTGTGTGTGTGTGTGTGTGTGTGTGTGTGTGTGTGTGTGTGTGTGTGTGTGTGTGTGTGTGTGTGTGTGTGTGTGTGTGTGTGTGTGTGTGTGTGTGTGTGTGTGTGTGTGTGTGTGTGTGTGTGTGTGTTCGCTCGCTC
>NC_136795.1:32761815-32781815 GCF_951216825.1 Electrona antarctica
CTGGCTCGTTCCTCTGTCCCTGCAGAGATGCCCAGGGCCCTCGGTGCCCTGGATGTCCGGTGCTCCCATCCTGTACCTCTGCCCTGCGCCGCTGCAGCAAATGATCCCTGGGGGCATATGAATGAAACTCATAAAGCTTTGGATCCATTGTGTACCTAAATAGTCCCCCACCCCCACCCCTTCCCCAACATGCTCTGGTATCATTGACTTGGTTTGTTATAGCTTGAGGCCAATGATTCCATTCGGGGTGATCTTTGTGGAATTGCCAAGATTGGAGTCAATGAGAATGATGATGTACGAGCAACTCTGCATCTATTACAGCTCCCTGCTCCGCTTTGAGCCGACTGTTACTTTGCAGGGATTTGTCAAACCGTTTAGCAACGAAGAGAGAGTGAATTCATTAGCTTGCTAATGAGGAGGGATTGTGAATGTGCACCTCCCCAGCCGCACTTCCACCTGTTAAAACCATTTGCTCATTATCGCAATCAAATCCAACGTTTGTTCTCGATTACAATCAGATCCATTTTGTCGCCTCATGAGTCGCATCCATGCCTTTTTGTACTCACGCCCAAGTCTCTGTACACTTATAATCATATGCACTATTTTTAGCAGATGTGTTGTGTGGTTGAGGGTGTGAGCTGCCTGTGTTGTGGATAATTGAGTGGCTGCAGTCAATTGAGCAGTGGTGGGTACTGTCACTGGCTAGAGATTAATTACAGTGTTGCGATAATAGTTTTGCAGAGCGGTGGAGGTGAAGAGGGCGGCAAAAGCACCGGTGGTATTCCTTGCAGATGGCAGGTGGTCCCCATTGATCCCAGTGTGGTCACCAGCCACAAACAACTGGTCTGGTCTCCTTGGTGACCCAGAAATCATCGCATATAAACACTTATGTTATAATCAAGCTGCCCCTCTCTTTCTTTCTTTCTTTCTTTCTTTCTTTCTTTCTTTCTTTCTTTCTTTCTTTCTCCCTCACTCGGTCAATCAGGGGACTGATCCTATTAGAGGTGATCTGTTGCTTGTTTAATTCTCACTGTCTTGATTAGTCCTATTCTCTGGAGTGCTGTTGTGTGTAGACTGTGGAGTCCTGCTGTTGTTAAGGTCAGATTAAGGCTAAATCCTCTTTGTCTCTGGGGACTGGGACAAACCAGACAGTCCAAACCCATATGGAGACTGGAGAGATCGCTCTATATTATTAGAG
The DNA here is from genome assembly GCF_951216825.1 of Electrona antarctica. NCBI lineage: Eukaryota > Metazoa > Chordata > Actinopteri > Myctophiformes > Myctophidae > Electrona > Electrona antarctica. Next base: position 32,763,014 of record NC_136795.1, read on the forward strand.
AAGGGCCAAAAATCATGAATGGCTTGTAAAACGTCAGTTACATTAGAGATGTGTATACAGGATGAAGACTTTATTATCTGTGAAATCCCACAATAACAGGTAAGTATCAAACTAATAGACTCTGTCTTATGAACAATATAGTTATTTTGCTATCATGGACTTGTCTCAGCCACACAGGTGAATTATTTTATTTGTTTTGTGTAGTTCATTATTAGCACAACATATTTCTCCAGATAACTTTATGTATGGACTCTATTATGCTCATTGCTCTGTAGAATCTCACTTCTTTACAACTTGGGCTTTTGTTTGTGTGTTCTTGCTTACACAGTAACATCCTAAGTGTTTATTTATCAATCCTCGGAGATGGAACCATACAATGACTCTCCAGGCTAATATTGTCAATGAATTAGTGACAGCCCACAACAGTCTGCTCATTCAAGATTACACATAATGAAGGCCTTAACGCCTTGTGTGCATTTCATATTATGACCCTGCACAGCAAAATTGTTAATTGAATTCTGAGAATGTAAAAATGGATAAATGAACACCAAGGATTTCACTGGGTGCTCAGATGTCCGTCCATCCATCCACACTGCAACCCCAGTACTCTCTTTTTTTTTTATCATTATTGGCTCATCCCTCCTACACAAACCCCCCTACTCCCGTGTGCTATCCCTGTAAGTTGTACACTTTGACGCTCGAGAGCGCTTCAGTGACTTACAATTGGGATTAATCTGTGGTTGAGATCCGCCAAGGTCTCCGTAGTGCACGCCAGACTGCGTTCAACGAGCGAGCGAGAGAGTGAGAGAGAGAGAGAGAGAGAGAGAGAGAGAGAGAGTGCCGTTATAGAGATAGGACATTTGTCGCTGCTGTCTCAGATAGCTGGTTCCATTCCCCCTCCGCAACCACAAGGGACAGCTCACTATATCATTCAGCCGTTTGTTATTTCATGTGAACCAGGAGTTGGCCGAAGGGAAGAAGTGTCTGTCTCTTTCCTCCCGCTGCTGGAAGGTGGAGACCATGCATCATTCTGTAGAGAATCTGTGTGTGTCTGTCTGTTTCTTTCTTTCTTCCATTCATTGTTTGTTTATCTGTATGGTGTGTGTGTGTGTGTGTGTGTGTGTGTGTGTGTGTGTGTGTGTGTTTGTGTGTGTGTGTGTGTGTGTGTGTGTGTGTGTGTGTGTGTGTGTGTGTGTGTGTGTGTGTGTGTGTGTGTGTGTGTGTGTGTGTGTGTGTGTGTGTGTGTGTGTGTGTGTGTGTGTGTGTGTGTGTGTGTGTGTGTGAGAGAGAGAGAGAGACAGTGGGAGGACGGGTGGCTCATTCCTGGGCTACCAGGTGTCAGGGTCCATTGTTCAGGCTGAGTGCACCAGATTGAATTCCAGTGATTCAGTTTGGTATTCCGTCCGTGTTGAACTAAACAAACCCCACAGGGTGCCTGCGTGTTTGACAAGCGTAAAAAAGCATCAGTCATCAGTTCATATCTGCCCGTTCTTCATTTATCTTTCGTATTTTGCTTTTGGTGTTTTGTCGTTGTCTGCTTTTTGCTTTGCAGTTTAGATGCAAGAGTTTGTTCTCATCTCTTGTTGCTGTGCTCGCCCACAATCTTCTTCGTTGCCTCATGCTAAAGTTGTAAAGCTTTTCACTGGTTGACTGACACACTCACCAGAGATGTGGTGTAGTTATTGTTTGACTTCGCAGGCGCATGCAGAGTGATGTACTATATAGGCTTTTGTTTGGTTAGGACTGTGGAGAGATGTGCTTGTAATTCTCCTGCTTTGCTGTGGGTCACACTGATGCGTGTTTCTTTCTTTTTTTTTCTCCACCAGTTGTTAAAAGCCAGCGGAAAGGTTACAGTAAATGCCACTCAGCTCGTGAGCAGCCTCAGCTTGTCTCAGCCAACCCCCTCCCCGTCCACTCACTGTGCACTGCGCTCCATGTAACCGTCTGGTCACCTTCCAGGCCAGCCACGCACATGACCTATGCCTTGTTTAACCCATGGTTCTATTTGTCTCAAATATCCCATCTGCTATCTTACCATACAACCCTAAGTTCTTTAATTATTCCCTGCGGGTGCAGTACTTAGTTCAGACTAGTCATTGGTCCGACAAACGACAACCTACCTCAAACCCTAACCTAACCATAACCGCAAGCACAGGAGCAGCGCATGTTCGAGTGGTTCCCGCATGTCGGACTAATGCTCCGTCGGAATTACGTGCGGATCCCTTCCCGGCCACATAATTATAATCCATTCTAGTCTTGGCGCTATGCAAGGCGAGGTGCCTGGCGAGGTGTCACAGCAAAATACTCTGTGAACTCAGAGATAAAGGGAAAAACCACACCCGTATGATCATCATACTGTACATCATCATAATATAATTGTGATTGGCCAGAATGAGATGCTATATTATATCATCTCATTCTGGCCAATCACAATTTGCGTCCTCACTTTTCCGTCTTCAATTTCCTGCCCTCACTTTTGAGCGGCGCTAGGCCCTCCATACAGCTTTTTGTCCACCATGATCATGGTGAAAAGATAATAACATAAGTTGACAAATTAATTCATGTATTATTCATTTTTTATTGGATGATGTACGACGACAAGAGTGCCCCTCACTTCACACGGGTGTGATTTTTATATTAGGTTTATATCTTCAATATGTACTTTGCTCACTCAATCAAATCATCGCTATGGGGTCAGTCAATCACAAGCCAATGATTGTATTTACACAAACCTGGAAAGCAGGGCATAGGAGGGGCTAAAAAATATAATTTGAACACCCAGATTGTTCTGTGTACAGATGCAGTATGATTCTTTCTTCTACATCCTTTTCCGAGTCCTGCCCCCCCCCCCCCCCCCCCCATCCCTAGAGTCATGTATCCACCCCTCCTCTCCTCCCCCCTTGTCACCGTTTCTCCCAGGAAGCCAGGCCAGTCTTCAGGGAGGTCGCGCACCTGTCGCCTTCCGTAAACAGGAAATGAATAATTCAGTAATTCAGGAGGTGCGCCGGTTGACTGCAGCAGATGATACCCCCCCCCACCCCCCCCACCTCCTCCCCTACCTGTGATGAGTGCAGATTTATCCAAAGGATTCATGCTGTAATCCTCTGCTGGTGTGAAACTAATGAGAAACACTCTCCAGAGAGTCAGAGGAGCTTCTCCCAGACGGGCCGCGTGTCCTTGACCTCTGTGGGTGATAAACTTAGTTCCATTATAGTTGCATAGACGACGTACATTTCACACTATCAGCCAGCAGTGAGAGACCCTGGCCCTTGGTATATCCTCCCTCTCATTTCCTCCCCAAGGCATCAGCTCTGCAGAGGTGGCTAGCCTACAACATACAAAGCTGCTACTGTATGTGAGCAACGCACCTGAGTAGCAGAGGTGAGAGGCAGCAGGGTGGCAAGTTGGGGCCAGTGATTGCTTTCCTCTCCTTATCGCCATGCAGGCAGACGCCTGAGACCCACCACACTAACGCACGCTGAGAGGATTCACAATTACAACACGTGGCCCCACCAGCTCACCCATCAGCCCCCCCCCCCCCCCTCCACCATCCGCCGTACACACACTCCATTTTTCCTCTCTGCTCGCATAAACTCAAAACTAAATCAGAATTTACTGTTTGGGATGCAGTCCCGCCAGATTTGCACATGCATGTATCCATATATCCCCAAACAAGATCAGTAGATCCCTCCACTCTGTACCCAAGCTCAACGTCAGACTTCTGTATTCAACTTTAAATGAACTCTTTTCAACTATCCATACCCTCCGCCTATGCGACATTATATGCCAGCTATGGATATATCCGTACTCCCCCCCCCCCCCCCCCCCCCCCCTTTACACCATATATGAAGCGGTTGAGCCGAAAGTCAGCTTTTAACATTGGTCCGGTTGCTAGGCAACACCTCCGTCACTCCCAGCACCAGGATCTTTGCACACGGCCCCCATAGACCTCCGTTCAAAGTAGGATTTTCAAAGCCTAACTCTGAAAATACGAGCGCTGTCCTTGGTGATTTTGTACCGCATCGCTCCCGACATGTTAACGTTTCTGGCGAAAGATAAACGGTGAGCTAATCCTAATTAGCCGATTGTTACAACAGTGGTCTCCAGGCTGGGAAACAGGAAATGAACATGAGCAAAAATAGAATAATCCCCCTGGCAGGGTTTACCTACACTCTGCTGCCACCTAGCATGGCACAGAAATAATTAATGTAGATTTTTCTGCCTCAGTTGAACATTAAACTTTAAGTTACATACCTTTTTATTTTATTTTTGGTTTACATTTAAATGTTATGTTAAGACAAGGAGACACATCACATTACATCACATTATAAATCAAAAAGGAGTTTATAATATGTATCTGACTGCCAAATGTGATGGAAGTATTATTAATATATATGTGCAATATAGAAAACTGTACTATATGTACTATATATATATATATATATATATATATATATATATATATATAAATATATATATATACACAGTATATACATCATTGAATCGTGCCTGAGGCCAGTGAAGATGCACATCTCTAGAATTGGTTGCATTGATTGCCTTTTTTTGCTATGTGTGTGAGGTGTTGTGTATGTGTACTGTGGAAGGCCTACGCAGGCCTATCAGAAGTCCTACGCAGTGTTGATGTTGATGTAGTGTCAAAATTAGGGATGGAGCTCGTTCATTTTTATTGATAACGATCACCTTATCGAGCAGGCTTATCGAGCCGGGTCCTTATCGAGCCCACTATCGAGCATTTGCTATTATTTTGTGGAAAGACGGGAGACAATTAATTATTGTCTCCACCAGGCCGAAGGCATGGGGAGAGAGTATGTTTTGCACTCCGTCCGTCCGTGTGTCCGTGTGTCCGTCCGTCCGTGTGTCCGTCCGTCCGTGTGTCCGTCCGTCTGTGAACAGCTAATCTCTGACACCGTTGGCTTGATCGCAGCCATACTCTGCACACACACTCCCTGAATGCCAGAGCTGAACCTCTGCTCCAATGTTTTCACATTGGCCTGTTATAGCGCCACCAGGAGGCCGCTTTGTGCAAAACAAATGTTTTGACAGTAAACCTACAGATTTTGTCCAAACATTACGCAAATTGGTACACAGTCTCTCTAGAGCCATTCAACAAAACGGATCTTTCAGATTTTTCAGACTCCATCCTGATTGGCTACGATTGGCTTCCAAAGTTCGCAGGAGTGCTCCGTTTCAAACAAAATGCTGCAAATCATGAACGCATCGTGTGATTTCCGTGAAATCTTGCACGCACATTTCCACTAGACCGAGGAAGAAATGCCACTTGAATATTTTCAACTCAGCCTCATGGTGGCGCTATAACTGGCCGATTTGTGTTTTTACCTATAACTGCACCGATCTGTGTAAAACCATGTATGCACACTCCCTAGAGGCCAAGGAAAAACCTTTGCCTGGAATTTTTCACATCTGCTCTTTATAGCGCCACCAGGAGGCCGACATGTGTAAAACACATTTTCTAATATTACACCTTCAGATTTTATCCAAATTTCACGCAAATTGGTACACATGCTCTCCATAGTCATGTGATCATGTGATTTGTTTGATTTCTCATAATTATCCATCCTGATTGGCTACGATTGGCTTCTAAAGTTTTCAGGAGTAGCCCGTTTTGTACCCGTTTTGTACAAATCGCCACAACTCATCGCCACAACTCCTCAACGCAGTGGCCGATTGCGGTGAAACTGTGCATGCCTATTCCCACTACTAGGCTGAGGAAGAAATGCCACTTGACAGTTTTCAAATCAGCCTCATGATGGCGCTACAACAGGCCAAGTCGCGTCTCTCACACACACACACACACACACACACACACACACACACACACACACACACACACACACACACACACACACACACACACACACACACACACAAAACCCCAAATAAACATGTTTATATTACTCCTAAAGATTTTGCCAAACATCACACACACTCCTATCCTCCTGGTGGAGACCTGTGCCCAGAAGGGCACTTTTTCTAGTTTTCTTTTTTTTTCAATGTATTTTTATTGAGGCTCTGAAATTTCACAGCTGAACAATCGCAATTCAATGTATATAGAACGACACATTTTTCTTTTTTAAACACAACTTAGGAAAACAACCACAATACGGACATTACAATGCACAGACAAAAACCAAAATACAAAAAAAAAAACCCAAAAAAAGACAAAACGAGTACACCACAGTCTTGAGACAATTAATTCTGAACAGAACCATTTTTTTATTGGTCAGTTGTGAGAGTTTGTATGCCAATAAACAGTTATAAGGTATACACAGTACGCACGCACGCACGCACGCACGCACGCACGCACGCACGCACGCACGCACGCACGCACGCACGCACGCACGCACGCACGCACGCACGCACGCACGCGTGAGAATAATCTTCTCTTTATTTTAACCAACATCTCTTTGCACTACATTTTACTAGGGCCTTATACAGTACCTTTTTAACAGACAGAGGGAACTGTTAATTGTGTACCGTCACTTTAAAAGCGAAATGTATACATCATCGTACGGCGGTGTCACGCACCAAAAATAGCCAATCTACAAGCTCACACCGCGTGTGGTTGCACCGCGTTTTGAGCTTCTAGCTCTGCCTTTTCGGCAACGATAGACTGAGAAGTTGCACATTGAATACGTCACGTATTATGTGAGACTATTCAATCGATCCGCGGGAGATACAGTATTATAACTCTATGGCAGGGAGATTTGAGTTTCCCAAACGTATTATTATGAATTGGATTAATAATGTATGGCAACGTCTTGCTTGGGCCCGATTTTCGGGCTCCATCCCTAGTCAAAATGTACCTGTAAGGCTTTACTGTGTCAAGTACTGTAGGCAGGCCAGCGCTTTGAGGAAAGTGGTTGAAGAAGACAACAAAAGGGCAGAACTGCTACTCACAATGATGCGTCAATTTGCCGCTCGCGGCTGTTTTCCCTTCAGCGAATGCGTGTGGAGTGTGGACTCGGACAGCCTGTCCTCTCACAGGCCTGGCCTGTCCTCTCAGTGGACAGCCTGTCCTCTCACAGGCCTGTCCTCTCAGTGGACAGCCTGTCCTCTCACAGGCCTGTCCTCTCAGTGGACAGCCTGTCCTCTCAGTTGACAGCCTGTCCTCTCAGTGGACAGCCTGTCCTCTCAGTGGACAGCCTGTCCTCTCACAGGCCTGTCCTCTCAGTGGACAGCCTGTCCTCTCAGTTGACAGCCTGTCCTCTCAGTGGACAGCCTGTCCTCTCAGTGGACAGCCTGTCCTCTCACAGGCCTGTCCTCTCAGTGGACAGCCTGTCCTCTCAGTGGACAGCCTGTCCTCTCACAGGCCTGTCCTCTCAGTGGACATCCTGTCCTCTCAGTGGACAGCCTGTCCTCTCAGTGGACAGCCTGTCCTCTCAGTGGACAGCCTGTCCTCTCACAGGCCTGTCCTCTCAGTGGACAGCCTGTCCTCTCACAGGCCTGTCCTCTCAGTGGATAGCCTGTCCTCTCACAGGCTTGTCCTCTCAGTGGACAGCATGTCCTCTCAGTGGACAGCCTGTCAGCCTGTCCTCTCAGTGGACAGCCTGTCCTCTCACAGGCCTGTCCTCTCAGTGGACAGCCTGTCCTCTCACAGGCCCGAGAGCAAGTCAGAAATCCAGACGCTCGTTGTTTGGCAGAGGACGACACTTCTCGTCTTTTGCACGCCTTTGTCGACACAGTATCTTAGCCCGGCTGCTCGCCTCCATTAAAAGTTTTAAGACATGAACAAGATAAGACATAATGGAAGGCAGAGAGAGAGAGAGAGAGAGAGAGAGAGAGCTGCGGGGGCCATGTTCTTTATTGTGTTGTCATCTCCTCAGTAGATATTTTCTGTCTACTCTGGCACTGGTTTGATACATTTTATACCAACTGCCTCACTGGAAACACATGTACATGAGATTGAGGAGGACAGACACAATTTATAGCACTCATGCATGCAGAGGCATTAATGCAGGCCCTTTCTGGGAGAAATGTATTTTAAACATATTTGACATGTACGTGTCCAAATATGAAAACATTGTGGGGAAAATGTGTTGTGCATGTATGATGTATGGAGGCTAAATTTTTGCGTGTTTTCTTGGCTTCTTATCCACCCTTTGGCGATGCTGTTTCCTCACATGTGCTTAGTGACACATGCTCCAGCCTATAGAGGTTTGAAAATGAAATGAGTCTAATGAATCCATGAGGCACGTGAATGTAAGCCGTAAATTAAGTCCTGCAGATGTGCCTGTGTAGATTAATCTCAGCACTCACAAGCAATTATTCTGCTAGTGACGCTGAGGCATAAGGCTGATTTGAAATAGTTACAGCCCAGGTTGTTCAAAATTAGCTTGTTCATTTTCCAGTGATTGAGAATGTAGGCTTTTTAAAAAGCTTCTATTGGTCATTAACCCTAACCTTGCCACATCCTTAATATACTGTAAGTACATAGTTCGCAGCCACAATGTTTTCACATGAACAGTATGTGTTTTACAGTTAGTTTAATAAAAATTATGACTAGCACTATAGGTGCTCTTCTTGTCAGCCAAAAGACTCATTACAGTTGTATTAAGATGATCAGACTTTTGTGTATCTAGTTAAAATATATCCCACAGACTCAACAGTCGGTCTCTAGATAGTTTAGTTTAGTGTGTGATCTAATAAGCATTATTGCTAATGTTAAACGTCTCAGTAGGAGGTCTTTTAGGGCCATGTTTGTTCCTATAAGCATTGCCTTTTACATCTGCATTTTCACAGCACGAGGAACACAAGGACACATGCTGTCTCATATTCCCTGGCTACATAGTTTAAATAGTACAGAGATTAGATTTTCAGCCTACAGCCAGGACTTGAAAAGACAGCATAGCAAGTACACATTTCCATTAAGAGTTTTAATTGCGCCTAAGACACACGCCTGAAAGCAGAATTCAAATTATGTATGTTAATCGAAAACACTAAAACAAAGAAACCGAACACGGTCTGTGCCGAGAAAGAGGCATTTTGTTTAAAGATAGACTTGAGTTTGACAATGGTGGGTAATTCGATGACAAAAGAGTGACAAAAGGTTATTTACTGTGTCTTGCCACGATTACAATTTGCCTAGCTTGAGTTAATTTGCATAACAATAAATGTAATAGCATACAAAATAATGTGCTTGCGAGGTCGTGCAATTGATCCATACTGTCTCCCACTAAACTAGAATCTCTGTTGATAATATATTTGCCTCTATGAGAAGGAGCCGTTAATTGTAAAGAGATCTGTGTTTGTGTGCTGACAGTGTTCATTTATGAAATTATATTAAGATCTACAACTACTACAATTTAATGTCTCATAATAGACTCGTAAGCTGTCTGATGCGACTGCCTTCATGTCAGCCATTCAGCATGTGTGAGTGTTTTTGTCTCTGTCATCTCCTCGGCTCTGGAGATAAAATTAGTAGGCAACCTCTGTCCTGTGAGTGTTTTCTGCTGTCTACTGCTGTCTTATTCCTCTAAGATCCCACAAGCCAGGCAAACCCCACCACAGCTAATCAATTTATAATGAGTTGTCACAGTTGGCGTGATGGCTGCGAGACGCTCTGCTGACCAGCGTGATATTTATTCATGTAAAAAATGATGTTGCAGTTTATGTCACTTCCACAATTTGCTACAGAAATGAACCTCATCTGAACCCCACCAGGTGTCACTCCACCAGGATTCTTAATGCCTTAGGATCTTGCATTTTATATTGACAGGAAAAACATTTGTAGTTTCTGGCTTTCTGCCCAGAGTCACAGATCCTGATCCTCTGACTGTCACCACCTGGTAAGCTCGATCAGTCGTTGTGTTGTCATTGGGAAACTTTAATTGAGTTTATTTTAGTTTGTTTGTTATGTAATGCCAGCCGCATATCAGGTACTTCAAAAAGTAGGAATTTAAAAAATCCTCAAAAGGTAGCACATTTTTAAATAAATAGCTACTCACATTTCCACTTTTTTTATTGGCATACACCAAATAGGAACGCTTATTTATTTTGGATGTGCTACCTTTTGGATGTGCTAAGAAAACAACATCTTACAAGTTATAGGAGTTAATTTAGGTTCTGTCAACCGCAACTATCTCTTGAACACCAGTGGATGAGATATAGGGAAAAGAGAAGACTAGCCTACAGTCCCTAAACATTCTCACCTAAGGCTTCACTCACACTGTCACAACAGAATGTTGTATAGCTGATGCATGAGACTTGTTGACTGTTGCAAGCTCGCAATTCATTTCCAATGGGAGTCACGTGGTTTGAAGAGACAAACGTGTTGTATGAGGGGGAGGGGGGCAGTCGAAACACATACAACATACATACATCAGCTTGTAGGCAGAAATGTTGTATCAAACCATGTGACTTCCATTGGAAATGCATTGGGGCGGCCATGACACGTACAACTTGCTTACATCTACCATGCAACATTGTTGTATGCTAGATGTATAGGTGTGAGTGAAGCCTAAGGCATAGAAAGTGCCTTCTCTTCTGAGGTTGGTTGTTGTCTTTTTTTTAATTTATTTTTACGTTTAGTTTCAGTGTACATATGCCGCTGCTGAGCAATCGACGGCCATCTGCATGGATTAATGTGCTAGATATCTGGCTCCTCTACCTCCTTGTCTTTCAGCGCTATAGGACTCAGTGGTGTCTTCCTGGTTTGCCCGTGCCCACGGCTGCCTTTTGAGGCTTCACAGGGGGGGAGCTGGGCAATTTGTTTCTGGATGGCTCCAGGCTTATCGTCTCTGCTTGACAGATGGGCCATGCCTCTCCTCCGGCTGGGTTGGGCAGCAATGCGCTGCTCTCTGCTTGCCTGACAGAACTCATTATAGACACTCCCCAGGAGAAGCAGTACCTCAGCGAGGTCCCGTTAACGCTGCTGTACTGCTGCGAAACGCTGTCAGCACGGATCCCTTACCTGCAACCCCATCTTTATTTTGAGCTGCAGCATCCAATTCAGAATTCACTAACTCATGTGTCGAACACACTTCATTTAGGTCTACGTAGATATTGCCTTATTGAATGGAGAAAAAATGTACATGTTGGTTTTGGTTGGTTGTGGTATATTTCGTTTACAATTCATTTTAGACCAAAAGAAAAGGCCATAATACCATCTCTATTCCAGTTAGTTATTTGATTTGCAATCATATTCATGAATTCTTATAATGGCATGATGCAACCCATGTGAGGATATTAATGGACAAATGGAAACTATGACTATTTCTGGGTCACTTTGTACAAAGACCTACTTCTTGCTCCTTTCATGTTACCTCTCATAATTGAATTAGAGTCCTAACCTGCAGGTGATCTGTCAATTTCTGTAACACAAGTAGAAGTTGATATTTTTTGTCTGATAAGGCAAGCATGGTTGCTGATGCCAGAGGCTGTGTATTGATCCTGTTTAAACTGCTGTCTCAGTTCATATTTTATTCACAGACTGTAAATGTAGCTATGCACCTTTATACACACTGTGATGGAGTTGCCTGAGGCTTGGTCTTGCTCCAAATCTTCTCCCGATGGATGCACACTGCATTTTCAGTTGAATGAAGAGTAGATGCAATCTGTCCTGTTGGCTGCCACTATTTGAATCGTGTGTGTGTGTGTGTGTGTGTGTGTGTGTGTGTGTGTGTGTGTGTGTGTGTGTGTGTGTGTGTGTGTGTGTGTGTGTGTGTGTGTGTGTGTGTGTGTGTGTGTGTGTGTGTGTGTGTGTGTGTGTGTGTGTGTGTGTGTGTGTGTGTGTGTGTGTGTGTAAGAATGTGATGCGTGTGTGTGTGGGTAAGAATGTGATGCAAGTCATGTCTTGTCTTTTCATATTTTGTGGTTCAGGACGGTTCACTGAGTGTCTGGAAGACCTCAGATATTGTGCTTTATGAACCGAATCATCAGTGTAATGTCTGTGAGGGAGGAGAATAGGTGGGGTTAATCACTTAAACCCTATTATACTTCAGTTGACTGGTGGTCCCCCAGGGGCCTGTACTTGGTCCCCTTGTTTTCCCTCGACACCAAATCTTTTTGCCGAAAACAAGGGATGTACAAAACGCGCTGAGAGCTCAGTATAGACTGGCTATTTGTTTCCGAATGGCCGTCTATTATGACATGCCCAGAATAGGAACGCTATTAGGGTTCACCGGCGTGGTTAACAGGGAGGAAACGTTCAGGCAAGTCAGTGTCTTGACTTTGTAAAATTCCTTCCAAATTGCCCGTGACACAAAAGTTATGGAGTTGTCTCCCTCCAGAGAGAGCAGCCTATTTTCAGTCTCAGGTCAAACTGCGCTAAGCCATGCATATAATCAGGCCACTCTCCCGCCTCGCTCCATCATGAGGAATGAAGGAGAAAGGAGGACAAGTCAAGCACCATTTTACTATTTCCTCTCAAAATAGGTACTTTTTTTGTGGGAATAAAATGTTATTTTTTTTTTACAAATCTGTATGGGAGGTGGTCTCCCCCTGCTCTTCTATTTTGAAACCATTGTGTTCGGGTAGGAACACTAGCGGTTGACGGTCAAAACGCGATATCTACGATACTGTGCTGCTCAAGTGAGTTTATTCCGGGCTTCACTCACTGGTTGAAATGTTGTCTCCCGTGTGGCAGACCTGGGACTGGGATCTTATGGATTTCAGCTTTATTTCAGTGTTAAGAATGTACAGGGCAAATCTTACACTGTTAGTGTTAGTGTTGAACGCTGAGGATTTGACTGTTTATTGTAGGTGGTGCAGGCGCGGAACTACCGGGGGGGGGGGGGGGGGGGGGGGGTCGTTTCACCCCGGCCCGTGACTCCAGAGGGCCGGGGCTGTCAGATGATCGATCGACGACCACACAGGGTTACACAGTCACTCACGACAGATACCCATTCAAAGCATTATCTCTCAGGGCGCTACAAATATATCTACACATCCTGTAAGTTGTCACAATGCGTTGCATAGCGACGCATTGTGACCTTGTACATCGGCTATTTTCAAAAGATTTTTGAAAACTTCAAATGAGACATTCTGCATAATGAGTAATTTTAAGCACATTTTGATGATAATACTTTTGTACTTTTACTCAAGTACATTTTGTATTCCGGACGTTTACTCAGAGTAACTAATAATTTCTATATTGCAGTATTGATACTTTTACTTCAGTAAAACATTTTTGTGGGCTACTTTGTCCACCAATGCAAAAGCCCAATGGATGGCCGCCAACAACTGCACTGAGTTTCCTGACAGAACTTGCTCTGTGCATGCATGTGCTTATTTGTATATTGTAGAGTTTTGGATCAACACCATGCTGACTAATTTCTAAAGCCTGATTCGATGTGTCAGGTTTTTAACTGTAGAATCAGTTATTTTTGGCAAATTGACGTGGGCTCAACAGTGTTGTACAAGTGTTTAAATTAGGCTTAATTGGTGGAGCTGAGGATGTAATTGTGTAAACAATAGACAAGCAGACACTTGACTGTTCTGGCATTAAACCAGGGTGTGTACTCCTGTCACGTATCATACTGGTGTCACACAAACCGTATCTGCCAAGCACACATGCACGCACGCACGCACGCACATATTGTCATGACATGTAAGAAACCCTCGGTCAATAATAAAAGTAAGCAAAACTGCTTACAAATATTGCTGATTGATATCACAATAACTCTGGAACAAACATTGATATTTGTGTGTTTCAACAGCTAACTTCCTTATCCAGTTCAACAGTGTAGCCTCCATAAATGGTGCATTTATATAGCGCCGCTTTACAATGATTGTGCATTACATTCACCCATTCACACACATATTCATACACCGATGGAGGAGGAAACCATGCTTGAAGGCACCAAGCTGCTCATCGGGAGTAATTAGGGGCTCAAGGACACTTTGACACTAACTAGGGGGGAGCCTTCAGGTTCCCAAACAGCCGCTCTACCTCCTGATCCACTGCTGCACCTCCATGTTACAGTATGACTAACACACATGAATAATAAATACTATAATGTACTGTATATACTGTATACATTATGTGTGTGAGCACGTGTGCGTGCGTGCGTGCGTGCGTGCGTGCGTGCGTGCGTGCGTGCGTGCGTGCGTGTTCACCTGTATAATGTGGTATGTGCTGTATACCCATGTGGGTTGACCCACACTGGCAAAACAAAGTAACTTGCTCTCAAACTCCCTGCTCTATTATTTATTTATAGTCCACAGCATCCAACCATTGAGCAACTTAATGTACCTATAGGTTCCTTCATCATTTTTATGCTGTTATATCTAATTAAAATCATATATATTTTTTTCAAACTGGGGTTTGCAGATAATGATCATTTAGGGAATGGAACAGTGAGGGAGGGTAGAAAAGGAACGAGGGAGGGATAAGAATAAAGAGCGTGGGTCTTTAATTAAAAGTGATTGTGGTTAATGTTCTCCGTCCATGCAGTAATGGTTCCCAGGGTGGCCCTCACAACCTCCAGATCAAGCGGAAGTTAATTGGCTGTTAAGACTCCCCTCCCCTCCCCTCTCTCTCTCTCTTATTTTCTCTTTCGCTCCCTGTCTTTCTCGACTTTCTCTCTCTAGTCTAATCCTTTCCCCCTCTCTCTCTCTCTGTCTCTCTCTCTCTCTCTTTAGGACAGCATTTCCCAACCTTTTCTGGATCACTTTTTTTTCATGTTATATTATCATTAAAATCTTTGTGTTTTGCCAATTATTTGGGGGCCCACTTGCAATATCCTCACGGCCCAGCAGTGGGCCCCGGCCCACAGGTTGGGCATCGCTGCTGTAGGACATCCAGAGCTAGTGCAGTGACATTTCATGGCTGGGCAGAACAGCTGTAAGGTTCTAATCCACCATGAGAACAATTTACTATTCACAATTTACAGGCACAGTATTTGCAACGCACAGATTGGTTATTTCATACCTCGGTGGAAAGACTGTTTCGCTGGGAGTTTCTGGCTCCATAGGCCCCAATTTCTTTGGGGCCTTTGTGGCCAACCACCACAGAATTGTGGTGGTACGCTCCCATCAGTTCATGGTCTGAGGCAGGGCATGGCTTCTGGGACAGGGGGTGTGGGTTATGGTGGGATTGGGGCAAGGGGTGCATGATGAGCAACATGCATGTTGTGTTGTGTCTGTGAGTGCACGTGATGGGAATTAACTAGGAATGAACCCTATACATTTTCCAGAAATAGCCGAACCACAAGCTCACAGACGAGTTGTGAGCTTGAGTTGATCGGCTATTTCTGGCAAAGTGATTTGGTGTAGAAGGAAACGAGGACACCTGCAAGGACAGTGGCAACGTAGGTCCGTTTCACTACGTATAGAGGCTTAGAGTGTAACCACTGAATCTCTATACACTTAAGGTGGCCTTACACTAGCCGATTTTTAGGATAATTGGAGCGGGGCAGAGCAAATATCAAACATTCTTGATGTTGATCGGGCCGATCCTGATCGCGCTTTGAGCGGTCGGGCACCCCCCGAGCGTCAAAAATGCCCGATTATCGGCTAGTGTAAGGCCACCTTAAGTTGACCCGGGCCCCCCAGGACTCTATACTAAGTCTGATAGTTTAACTTCCTTTTTTATTTTTTTTACTATTTTGACTATACTATAGCTGCAGATCTACATTGACATGTTTTGAGCTTGTAGATTTGAACAATTTAAAAATTATTTTCAAAATAGTACAAAAGGCAAAGAGGTTTAGGGATAAGGGGTAATGCACTGACAAAAACAGGGCCCCATTATCTCTTGTCCATTTTGCAACGTATTGTGAGCTTGAGTTCCAGAGTATGGACGCTGGGGTTCCTGTGGTTAACCGGGTGCACATTCAGTACGTGGCGGCTAAGATTACCGAGAGGAGTTAGAGGGTAGTTGTACAACTGCATCTCTGGAGAGCCGTTATTATATTAGTCTTTGGCATTTTGCACCCCCGGACTCACGCATAATAATTGCGGTGTTCACTAGCTTTTCAGTGTTCTTAGCATTTGTTACTTCGAGGGTTGTTTGTTCTTCTCTGCATGACACATTCCAAATTGGATGCAGTGCAGGCATTCTACAGTTCAGAGTCAGTACACAGTAAAACCATTAGTGTTTATCCATTAAGTGTACAAATATAACTACATTTGGTTACATTTGTACATTCTCTGTACGGGGGCAGCTGTGGCTCAGGAGGTAGAGCAGGTCGTCCAATGACCCCGTGGGTTGGCGGTTCGAATCCCGGCTCCTCCTGTCTACATGTCGAAGTGTCCTTGGGCAAGACACTGAAGACTGAACCCTACATTGCCTCCAATGAGTCGGTCGGTGTGAGCTTGCCACCATTGGTGTGTGAATGTGGAAGTGAGGACGCTGACGTCGACTGTTCGCCGCTTCACCTCCCAATGTATGAATGAACTAGAAAAAGTGCCCTTCTGGGCACAGGTCTCCACCAGGAGGATAGGAGTGTGTGTGTGATGTTTGGCAAAATGTTTAGGAGTAATATAAACATGTTTTTTTGTTTGTTTGTTTCTTGCAACAATTTTCTTCATTTTGTTGAGGAAATGCAGAGCCAGATCACTCATAGCATCTCTGAGGATAGAATTCTGGATGAGCAGGACATGTGCAGCATTTTGTACGAAACGGGCTACTCCTGAAAACTTTGGAAGGCAATCTTAGCTAATCAGTGTAGAATCTGAGAAATCCAACAGGCTCGTCTTCATCACATGACTGCAGAGATCATGTGTACCGATTTGCGTGAGATTTGGATGAAATCTGTGCGACTAACATAAACAATGTGTTTTGGCGCTATAACCGGCAGATGTGGAGGGATGCAGGGAAAAAGTTTTTCCATGGCCTCTAGGGAGTGCGCATACATAAGTTGCAGTTATAGGTAAAAACAGGAATTGGCCTGTTATAGTGCCACCGTGAGGCTGATTTGGGAAAAAAATAGTAGCATGTCGTCCTCGGCCTAGTGGAAATGTGCGTGTATAATTTCATGGAAATTGGACCCTGTGTTTGTGATTTGTTTGTGTCATGTGAGCTTTGGAAGCCAATCTTAGCCAATCAGGATGGAAGATGGGAAATTGTGCAGATCTGTGTTGATCACATGACTATGGAGATAGTGTATACCGAATTGTGTGATGTATGGATAAAATGTGTACGAGTTATCTACAGAAATGTGTTTTGCCTAAATCAGCCTCATGGTGGCGCTATAACAGGCCGGTGAGGAATATTTGGGGCAGAGGTTCGTTGTTGGCATCCAGGGAGTGTGTGTGCACAGTTTGGCATGGATCGGGCAAACGGTGCCGGAGATAAGGCTGATAACGGACGGACGGACGGAAGGACGGACGGACGGACGGAAGGACACACACACACACACACACACAGAGTGCAAAACATACTCTCTCCCCATGCCTTCGGCCTGGTGGAGACAATGAACCATTGTAAGCGCTTTGAGTAGGCACGTAGTCCTACTAGTCAAATGAACATGATTTTGCTGTGTGATGACCACAGCTGAACAGCTGACAATTGGTGTGCATATACTGTATAATGCATAACTTAATGGAAGAATCTTCGATTATTGAAACTATTTCTAGTAACCAAAATCACGTTTTGTTGTACGTAGGATAGACACATACACTTTCAGCTTCAGCCTATTCCTTTTGATCACCTTTAACGATGTAGGCTAACAGTTTCTTTATGTTGATGTATAATTATGTTGGTGGTGTTGTTGTGAAGATGATCCAAAAAACTAAAGTGAACTAAACTAAAAGAACCAGCAGAGAAAGACCCTACAGTTGTATATGGCTGTCTGACATATGTCTGACATATGCACTCAACCAACTGAAATGTGTGAATGCGCATAGGTAAACGTGGGTGTGCGTGTGCACGCGTGTGTGTGCACGTGCGTGCATGCGTGGGTGTTTGTATAGACAGAGACATTTTTCCTAGTGTACAGTTATGTCTGGTGCTGTATTTGTCCGAGGATGTCATGTTATTTTTCGTTTGTTCTTCTTATATCAGGGGGCTATGCTGAGACTCCATAATGAATAATGGATCAGTCCTTCTCGGCGTCTCGCCTCCCTTATCTCTGTTGTGTGTCTTACTAAAGGACCCCGTCCATCGCTAGCAGCCGCAGTGGTGGACAGTAACTAAAAACATTTACTTGAGTGCTCTACTTTACTTGAGTATTTATACTTTTTTAGATAGTTGACTGACTTTCATGCCGCTACATTTCAAAGACAAATATTGTACTTTAGACTCCAATACTATTTAAAATATAGTGAAAGCCAATCTACAACGCTTGTAGATTGGCACCGGGGAGACACCCCGGCCGAAGGCATGGGGAGATAGTATGTTTTGCTGCAGATTCTGTCAAAAAATCCCACAAATCGTTACACACTATCTCTATAGTTGTGTGTTCAAGGCGGATCTGTACGATATTTCATATTCTAATTGGCTAACATTGGCTTTCAAAGTTTTAGATTGGCCTGTTTTTAACAAAAAACTTCAAATCGTGAACGCAGCATGCAATTTACGTGAAATCTTTCATGGACTTTCCTACTAGGCTGAGGAATAGATCCCACCTTTTTCACATTGGCCTGTTATAGCGCCACCAAGAGGTGGATTTTTGCAAAACACATTTTTGGAACAAAAAAACTCAAATCATCCAATTGCCATCCAAGGCATAAGAAGAAATGGCACACTTTTCACAGTGGCCTATTATAGCGCCACCAGGAGGCCACAACCTGACCTGCCCTGGTGGAGACCTGTGCCCCAAGGGGCACTTTATCACCATGCAGCTTTTTGAGTGGTGCAGCCATGCACCCAAGGAACAGC